>NC_080742.1:51428398-51585898 GCF_020826845.1 Diceros bicornis minor | reverse complement strand
CTATTTAAGAGAAAGGCTCTTGCACGCTGTTTTTGAGCCCAACAAGTGAGTTATGGAATCCTGTAAGATCCCTCCTTACCTGTAAGTCACTGCCTTTAGCAATGGTGGTCCACTTTTCAAAATCCCTGAAGTAACAGCGATGGCCAGAATTTCAACTTCTCTTTTAGTTTCATCATATATCCCTTGCTTCTCTTATTTTCAATGATCCTGTTAAGAGACCAGAGGCTAAAATGAGGGGTGTCACCACTTTCTGAGGAGAGGATTTGCCTAATTCAAGATTTCTGTGGTTGAGGTGGTATGATTGGGGCAAGCACTGTGACTTACTGCGAGGGCAGGAATCTTCTGGAACCCTCCAGTCGCTAAACTGGCACGTCTTCTACCACGGCAGCTCTGGAAGGCCATCTGGTACACCTGGGGACCACCTGCTTTCACAGGCCAGTCCCTGGATCACTGAATTCAACCGGTAGTAGCCACTTCTGAAAACAGTCATCAATTCAAAAGGAATCTTTGTGTTTGCATATTTAAAGCCAAGATAATTATTGGTAGTCTCTGCATAACAAATTTCAATTAAACTCTTTTTCTAAATTAAAACTGTTGCTTGTGTGTAATGAGTATTCCTAGTTTTTTTAAGTGCATTTTTAATGTTTTTATTCTAGAAACATTAAGAGCATTGAACAAAAGATTGTCCAATTACTATATAATGTTAACAAATATGCCGAATCCTTCATTTCTGTGGGAGCAAGTGAAGCTAGCGGAGCAAGCTTGTGAAGCTGTGCAAGCTGATTGCCACAGAGATTTTCCACACTGAGCTAGATTGGACAATGTTTGAAACTGTATGACTAAAGAATAGATTTTTGGTTTTAAAGAAAAGTTGCAAGAGGGTGTCAAACACTTCTTCTTGGCTTAATATCCATAACATTTGATAATATTGTGTTTCTTGCGTTGAAATAATGCTGAAACTTCTACCCACATTTTGTTGCTGTTGTTAGTGCTGTCGAGTTGATTCTGATTCCTAGTGACCCTGTGTACAGCAAACTGAACCGTGCTTGGTCTTTTTGTATCATCCTCTCACCTTCTAGCTCTTTATCAGACAATGCTCTGCTGCTATTCATAGGGTTTTCATGGCCAATTTTTTCAGAAGTGGGTGGCCAGGTCCTTTTTCCTAGTCTGTCTTGGTCTAGAAGCTCCTCTGAAACCTGTCCACCACGGGTGACCCTGCTGGTATTTGAAATATGGGTGGCATAGCTTTCAGCATCACAGCCATGCGCAGCTGCCACAGTATGACAACCACCAGACAGGTGGTGTGGTTCCCTGACTAGGAAACAAACCCGGACCTCGGCGGTGAGACTGCCGAATCTTAACCATTAGACCACCAGGGCTGGCTACCCACATTTAGGCTATTGAATAATATTGAAAACATGATATGGCCTTCTAATGGTATATAAAAAGAGTGATTGCACCAAAAAAAATTTTTCCTGGTACATAGGATCATGTTAGTGTTCTCAGACAGATTGCAAAAAGATGGACTTGAACGGAAAAATCAGACCTGAGATCCTTGTTTCCTTGCCTTGCTGACCAGTTTCTGTGGCTTTCACGGCCGGGGAACTTATCACCAGCCCATGTTCTGGCAGTTGGGGCTGTCATTGTTGCTGATGAAGAGAAGTTTGTTTTTGTTTTATCGTGTTTTGTTGCTGGCATCATGGATAAAACAGCTTAGGAAAAGTAAATATCTATATGTATTCTCTCCATCTGACATTGTATCACCAGCCTCAGGCCTCTCCATAGTGTTGCTTCTTTGTATCTGGAGAGAAGCAATTAAAAAAATCGCCTGCTAGCATTATTCACTATAGCCAAGACATGGAAGCAACCCAAATGTCCCTCAACTGATGATTGGATAAAGAAGATGTGGTATATATATACCATGGAATACTACTCAGCCATAAAAAAGACAAAATTGTCCCATTTGCAACAACATGGGTGGACCTGGAGGGCGTTTTGTTAAGCGAAATAAGCCAGAAGGAGAAAGACAAACCCTGCATGATTTCACTCATATGTGGAATATAAACCAACACAGACAGAACTGTTTGGTGGTTACCAGAGGCAAGGGGGATGGGGGGTGGGCACAAGGAGGGGAAGGATGCATTTATATGGTGACTGACAAACAATAATGTACAACAAAAGTTTCACAATAAAAAAAATTGCCTCCTAAAATGGATTTTGGATGTTTGCTTCCTATTTTCTAAAAGCAGGTTGGCTATTTTGCCCTTGAGCCTTGAGAAATGTTGCTGATTGGCTGTTTGTTATTTTTTAGTAATATATGGCATGTATCCAAGTAAGCATTCCGATGACCTCGACAATAAAATGTGATTCTTGGCTGCAAGGTCTCTTGGGGGATGGCAGGCTGCCAGCCACTCATACATCATTTACAGGTGGCTGTTTCTGACAGGCCAGTGTTAGTTATTGTAAATGAGTGACAGTCCCTACAACTCACCTGTAAGCCTTGCTCCGCTGGCCTGGGGCTTCTGAGATCCCCCGGCCCCTTCACCACACGTGCTCCTCCCTCTTGAAGACCCACATGCACGGACCCTCCCGTGCACGCTGCTGCCCGGGCTCATCAGTACTGGGAGCTACCTTGTATGTGATTGACGATAATTAGGTTTCAACTGCCTTCTGATGCAGAAATACACACCATTACAGCACGGCCAATTCTGTTCCTGCAATCTTGCCTCTGAAAGGGTATTGATTCACTCTTTCACATTTTTAAAAGGTCATGGCTATAATTCCATCTGAACTGTGCTAAGTGAAAATAGTTTGTAGAAATAATATGGTTGCTTCTTAGTTTCATTGTAATTGAAAGCCACAATGGCTTGTTTTTTTAGTATATTTCAATTACATGTGTCTCTTTGCCCCATCTTACCCTGATGAAGTGTTTATAAAGTTATAAGGCAGGCGGCCCTCTGTGTTAATATCTTCTGACTTTTTGGCAAAGAGGACTTTTTTTGTTTTCCTACTGTGTAAGATGAGGCCTAACGAAACACTCGGATCACACTGCCTTATTAATTTAAGAATTAAAAAGTGAAGACTTGGGGCCGGCCCGGTGGTGCAAGCGGTTGGGTGCGCGCGCTCCGCTGCGGCGGCCCGGGGTTTGCTGGTTCGGATCCCGGGCGCGCACCGACGCACTGCTTTGGCCAGCCATGCTGTGGCGGCGTCCCATATAAAGTGGAGGAGGATGGGCACGGATGTTAGCCCAGGGCCGTCTTCCTCGGCAAAAAAAGAGGAGGATTGGCGGATGTTAGCACAGGGCTGATCTCCTCACAAAAAAAAAAAAAGTGAAGACTTGAACCTTTTCCCTGGCACTGTCATCTGCCTGCCTGTTTTAACAGGATTAGAATACATTGGCTTTGGTGAACAGGCTGCTAAATTTGCTTACTTTCTGCAAATTTTCACTGTAGCTAAACAACCCTTTCTGAGTTGACTGAAAAATATTATTCTTAATAGTTATCAAACCATAATAAAATGAGTTTGTTATGAGAGTGTGTGATTCCTGCAGTGTAACCGCCCTAGCAGGTGACAGGAAACTGTGAATGATGTCACATAAATTCCTAGAATACTCAGACTGCAGTCTGAGACTTTTTCCTACATCTTCAGCTTTTCCGAGGTAAAAGAATTTTAAAGTGCTTGAATTGCATGTTTGGGGAAAGCGAGTGATCAGATTTTATGCTCTGAGCCACTTTGTATCTCTCAGTTAGAGGGGGAAAAAAATCTCAGCTGTTTCTAGTCTCAAAAATGAGCCTGTCATTGTATTTGCAAACTAAGGGGCCTATTCTCATCCAGAGCGTGGGGATTTACACACATAATTACCATTAATGCTAATGGCATTTATGTCTGTACAGCCCCACACATCAAGAAGAGAGTATATTTCCATGTCTTCACGCCGTGAAAGTCCATTTAATATCATTCATTTTACAACTTATTTTTTAAGATGATGTCCATATTCTGTCATGGCATACATATGCCTAGTTAAGAGTAAATGTGGGAAATATTGGGGAGAGATGTGATAGCTAAACTTGTTCGTGTAGATGAAATATAGCTGAACTCAAATCCATTCATACTCTTTAAACACAACGTTCTATTCGGCTTTGAAACTGCTGGCACACTTTTCATAGTGTTATAAATTTGTCAGCCTAATGGGACATTTTGTAGATGTTTTCCTTTTTAAGTGCTTTAACAGGAGTAGGTATTCCATTGATCCAAAAATTCAGCTCAGCGTTTCATTTCTTAGAGATGAGAATCGTACATTTAATGTCTCATCAGAAATTAAGTGGTGGATGGTGCCCTTCCTCTCTTCAAGGAAAGAAAATTCACTCCCCACTGAACTGTGCTCTCTTCTGGCCTCTGGGAACATCTCAAGAGCAGGGCATGATTTGCAGTTGGAAACATCAGTGATCATCAGAATCTGAGGTTGTTCCTTCTCTTCATTGATTATATGATTGTCTTTATGCATCAGGTCCAATAGGCTATTGAAAGGCGTCTTCAAGTCTATGCTGGCCAAGCAAATTCAGATCCAGGTCTTGATTTATGTCTCCTGGGACTTTGACCATTATAGGAAATTAATGGATCTATCTCACCTGTCCAGTATCTGAAGCCCTTATCTTTGAGCCAACCCAAAGTAAAGGGTTCCGTGTTTAAAGATAGAAATAAGAAGGGGATAGGCATGCAGAAGTCCTTCCTGAGAGGGCTTTTCCCCATAGGTATACAGCCTCCTCTGGCGGAAAGAGAAGAGCTTCACAACAGATCTCAGAAGGCTGCTCAAAGGAACGAGGTCACTTCTGAATAAGCTAAAGATGGCCAACTATGTCCAGCTGGGTGACCTCAGGCAAGCCACTGGACCTCTCTGAGACTGTTTCTCATCGATAAGATTGAGCAGGATGAATACTGAGTGTTTTACCTCCTTGAAATTTTATAATCAGTGCCATGTTGTATTTGGCTTTTGTAAATATTGGGATTATGATGAGTTACAATTAATAACCAGGAAACACTGGTCTCTGAGGGATTATGAAGATGAGGAGGTGAGATTCCAGAATATTAGATGCCTTGCCACAATCCACTGGTGGTGCAGATCAGATACAGTCCCAGAACCTAATTCTTTGTCCACCCCCATCCTGATAGGTGATTGCTTTGCATTCAACTTGGTGACTTGACTATTAACAGCCTGGCCACTGAAGCTGCTGTCAATGCCATTGACGTTAAATTCCCAGGGGCAGAAGGCAGTGGGTACTTGGTGAGGAAACCATCCCAGCACTGCCATCTTCCCTGCATGACCAACCTGGCAGGTGGGTGTTTACCTCACGAATCACCAACGTTCTCTGGGCTTTTCCCTCTTAAGATCCCCATTTCCTCAATCATACTGATCACAGAACTCTTTTAGCCCCCAAAACATTGCCCTCCAGATTCCCTTGATTCTAGTAGTGTTTGTTTTTACCCAGTGCCCTAGAGACGTGCTTTGTCCATCCATGGCTCCTCCATTCTACATGTATCACAGGTGTTTTTGAAAAGCTCATTACTCCAGATTCATCATGTGGGCTTCCTTATTCTCACTTTTAGAAACAGGGCTTCTTTAGCATCAATTCAACGCTTATTGGACACCTACTATGAATCAGCATGGGGCAAGGACCTGGCGATAGAGCTGAATGAAACACCGTCCATGACTTCTAGGACTGGAATGGTTGACATTTGTATAGTGTTTAACAATTTCAAAGGACTTTAACATACATTTTCTCATGTGCTCTCAACAGCAATTTGGAAAGGTGAGCCTAGCAGATGACATTATTATTTCCATTTCAGAGGACAATGGAGACAGAAAGACTAGACAAGCTGCTCGAGGTCCTGGGGGTTAGAAGCTCTGAGGATGCCTCGGACCCCCGTCTTCTGACTACAGACGTCTTACTTCTCCCCCAGGTGCCTACTCAGAACTACAAGTCAAGACAACAGTATTCCTGGTAAACCTTTTCCAGTGTGTTCCCTGTTTCTGAGACGCATCTGACACTGTGAGTGAAAGAAGAGCCACAGTGGTTCGGAGGGGCTGGTAAGGTGTTTAACCCAAGTCTATGCCTTATTGTTGGATTGGTGCCTCCTTCACGTGCTGAGGCAAGGGCAGCCCACACACTCTGGAAGTTTCCAATCTTGCAGTTGTATACTTTTCTGAACTTACATCGTTGAAAAATATCGAGGTCAGAACATGATTGAAGAACATTCTTCCTCTCTTTTAAGTCGCTGCGCTTATATGATATTGTTTTCCACTAAAGAAGGTTCTCTTAAAAATGAGGTTGAGATCCCTAAAGAAATTGCTTCAATCAGCAGCAGGGCTTAATGACTGTTAATGGGAAGTGGAGATAGGATAGTAAGTGTTACTTTGATTAATAAGAGAACTGCAGAGAATTTAAATTGTGCCACTGATGGATTATTTTCTTCAAGCTTGATAAGCACTTCTCATTTGTTCTTAAATTTGGTCAATACTGTTAAAGGCAGCAAAATGAAGTATAATTAATTCTATTACTGCTGCTCAGACGAAGTGTTACTAAGAAACAGATTATGATGCAGACGACAGGAGAAGTCAGTGTTGACAGTTTAATGCTTTGAATACCTGTCACTGCTTGTTAGCCAGAAAGAATAAAGAAAATATTTCTGTATCCTGATTTTGAGATACCTAAAACTGTTTTTTCATCTGTGCGTGTTCCACCGACCTAGTACAGGGAATGTCAGTATGATGATCAACTGACACTAAAATTATCCTGCTTTGGAAATGTAGAGAGTAAATAAAGATTGAGATAATACATCAGTTAAAACGTTAAGAGCTGGATGCTCATTTTGAATTAATCACTAAGAAAATGGGATATTGATCGGATGTTTAAAACAAGCTTTACATATTTCCTCTTTTTCAAAAATTCTGCCCCATATTATGAACTATGCTTTTCTTTACCTTTGCTATTAATTTTATTCAGAACTGTCGATAAGCAGATGGCATTTGGAGAAAAGATATTTTAGTAGACAATTTTACTTACTACGAGTACTAATGCCTAGGATGGCATGAAATTAGACCCATGTCTTCCCTTGTTTTCTGAAAATAGCAGGATGCAGCAGTGTTTTCTGAATAGCTTTTTTTCTCTTGACTCTCTTTTAGTCTATTTCTATCTACTTATTTAAAGGACATAAATCGCTTTATAAGTCATGCTAAAAGTGGTGCCTAAATGTGGATTGATATATACAAGGTCTTACCTACTGGTTTTCAGCTTCTTCATTCAGCGATTCTCAGCCTTGCAGCTCATTCTCCAGGGCATCTCTGGTTAATTCAAGGAGTACATCTAAGCCTTAACATGAACATAAATTAATTCCACTTTATATTTTTTTAAAGAAAATATGCAACGTGTCAGTCCTGTTTCAAAGACTCCACCAAGTAACAGCAGGCTTTTACAACCTCAGGAAGACTGGGAATCAGCCTCCCACTGAAAATATGTCCTTCTGTTCACCATTTCTATTTCCAAGTCTTGTGATTCTTCGAAAGTGTGTAAAGTCACTGGGTGAGTAATCTTGGATTAATATAAAACCTAAGTGTGGCAGGCTAATAGTGCAGTTATAAAGTTTCTCTGAAGTTCTAATTCCGTTATTAAAAATGTAAACCTTATCTATTATGAATTGCGGACTAATTCTCCTGCCCAGATGTCCCATAAACATAATTTCTAAAGATGGGAGAATTATAGGAAGTACATTCCAGACCAGAATGTGAAAGTCAAGCCATTCTAGAAGCTGCTGGCTGGAGAGTTTATCTTTGGAGACAGAGTACAGTGTGTGAGAAAGAGCCAGGGCCAGTAGGCTGCCAGAAGCCCGGGTTCTGGAGTTCCTTCTGCCGCTGCAAAGCACCAACGACCTTGGACTAGATTCTTAATCCTTCTGGGACCAAGTTCTCACCTCTGTAATGTGAAGGGTTGGCCCAACCAATCTCCCACACCCTTTCACTCTTGAAAATGCTGATCTTTGAGCACAGCTCAAACATAAGATGTTTCAATGATCCTTTTAAAGCTGTTGGCTCACAAGGATGTGGTCTCTACAGACACTAGAAATACCCACTGTGCTTCAAGCTCACCATCTCCTAGGGTGGATAACTCACTCTACAAATGGAAAGTGCCACCCCCAACCCCCCATACCAGGCCTTGTGCTCTGTACTGGAGAAGGAATGGAGAGTCAGCCTGGCTTGTCTCTGCCCTCAAGGAGCTTACATGCTGGTGGTGAGGCAGGCAACAACCAAGTGTGCAGACCATCAGGTAAGAAAGGTATTCTTTTGATGATTGCATTGAAGAGATGCAACCCAGGAAATGTTTGCATGATAAAATGGTGTCAGAGGAGGCTCTGGCAGGGGGCAAGGAGACCCAGAGGAGGGGGAAGGGGAAATACGGAAGGGACAATTCAGTCTGCTTACCTGAGTGATTAAGGCAGAAACAAGCATGATCCTCACCTGCGTTGGCTCACTGCCTTGTCTGAATTTTCTTTTCTATTACATGTACTTGCAAGATGTTCTTGTTAATTCAAGAAAAGCAAGCAGAGAAAAGATTGTTTCCATTGTTTTTTATCCAGTCATTCTCACCTCTAGCAACTAGAATGATTTTGACTTTGGTTTTCCAGGTTGCTGCAGACACTTCAAGTTTAAAAACTTCGAGTTAGGTTATTTCCATTCATATTGTATCTCCGTGTTTGCCCATAGAATTTGATACAACTTATGACTTTAGAATTACCGTATAATGCTCAGAGGTGTGAGACGCCATTTCGAGTAATGGCTTTCTTTGGTTAATATAGATAAATATTGATGGCAGGCAGCAGTAAAACAAGTCATTAAATTCTTCAGTGCAAGTGTGTCCCACACATTGCTGGAAGCTGCAGAAATCACACCAGGCTCCGAGAAAACCACTGCCTATGACTAGAGAGCGCTTACGCTCCCAGCTTCCTTGTTCTAAATGGGAAAAAAAGGGAGTGTGGGTGAGGTGGGCACCAACGTGAGAGCCTGGGAATTGGGGTTGAAGCGGCACTGCCCGTCTATTCTCCCCACTATTCTTCCTGCTTCCACCTTATTGAATTCCTGGGTGAGCCAGAAACCTTTGAAAAATGGCAATCAGCAAGAAATGGGAGCTCTGGTGCTCTGAAAACAAAGAAACTTTAAATCTAAACTAGTAACTCCATAAAACCAGCTAAAGATTTGGAGGGGTAATAAACCCCCTCTTCTGCTACTGTTTTGATTCTTTGACTTCAGCGTCTTTGCGGTGATGTGGATCTTGGCTTGGGTCACATACAGGCGTGGAGGGGCTGGCTTACGGGGCCAGATAACACGTCTGTTGCTTGCTTCCTGGGATGAAAAATGAAAGGAACCAGTTCCTCATTTTCTAACACACGTCCTGGAGGACTCCAGCCTGGTATAGATTCTGAAGCTCCACAGTGTGGGGTATCCTCTCTTCAAGGTGTTTTTAATGGGCTCTGGGTTGTCAAAGACGCTGCTCTGATAATGATGCCAAGCCCCGTGTGAGGAGAAAGCTCTGTAATGAGGGAGGAGGACAATTTGTTACAGTTATGTGGTTACTTGGCCATAATATCTTTTTGAGGTTTATTAAATCATATAAAATTTCAATTTACACTGTAATATTCTGTAAAAGATGGAGCACACAGAAGTAATAAGTATGACAACGTTTCTTTCATTTATGAATCGTATTGTTGATTGTGTTAACACTGCCACATCCAGCAGCAGGATTATTTATGTCGGGACAGTAATTTTCTATCTCCAATTTAATTTTGTAAAAGTTAATTACAAATTAGAATAAAATGAATGCAGTTATAGAAGGCAGCGAAATGCTGAGATAGGACATTATTGGGGGAAAATATTTACTCAGACTGTTCCTGGTGGAGATCATGGTTGTGCAACCCAGGGGCTAACAGGGCTTTGGGCTCCCCATATTGCCCATTTCTTGGCTGAAGAGAAGCTCTCAGTTTTATCTACTAGGAAATGAACTATCCTTGGAGGAACATAGGGAATCTCAGAGGTCATTCTAGTGAAACCCTTTCTTTTCTCAGTCCTGGCAACTGGGGCCCAGATGGGTTACAAAACTTGCCACAGTCACCCAGCAAGGTCGTGACAAAATGAGGACTAGAATTCAGTGACACCACCACAGTCAACGTTCACTTCACTTTAATGTGGGTCCATATTTATTTCTGCCTTAAAAAGCCGGTGGAGGCATGGGTAGAGAAGGCAGAAAGTTTCTTCAAATTTCACTACAAGCCGATCTGTGCCTAGAGAGATGGAAAACTGAAAAGCAAGTATCCCTCAGACAGGGACCTTCTCAGTCATCTTTCCTTCTCCTGTTGAACTCTTTTTCCATCTTGCCATTAACAACAAAATTTCTTCGATAGACTTTCTACCAAAGCAACCCAACAGAACAGCTGGTTGCAGCCCTGCAGGCATCACTCCAGCCAACCCCGACACCCAAGAGAGAAAGGAGCACCCAAGACAGAGACAGAAGCAGAAGTGGGAAGAAGCCCCAGGCCCTGGATGTGGAACCCCAGTCCTTCATTTACTTTCCCTGCCTTTTCTCCATATATGCTGTTCTCTATTCCCCTGGGACTCTGTCAAGTGCATTTGTGCCTCTCGCTGAGAAAGTGAGTGAGCTCAATGACACCCCATTTATTTTCCTCCACATTCACTCCACTCTTTCCAATCTCTGCCCCTTCCTATCCTCACCACTGCACTTGAACCATTTCAGGGCCCTTTGAAATATCAAGATTGACTTGCTAGGTGAAAGACTTTTATATTTAGTTTTTAATAGAGCAAAAGTGACTCTAAATTTGTTAATATTCTTTAGGTTACATAGGACAAATTACAGATAAGTGAATCAGTAATGAAATTTGTAATGAGAATTTCTCAAGTATGAAATGTTGGCGCAAGGAAAGTTAATTGCGGGATTTTACAGCCATTATAGTTTATATCATAAATGCAAAAATGACTAGGGCCATTTAATTACAGTAGGAACACACTAAATTTTTATGGAGTGCCATTTTGTTAAAGAGGTACTCAGAGCATTAAGAGCAAATACCATCCTAACGGTGGGTCCAGGTATCTTTCGCAACATCAAATAAATATGCTATTGCTACAAAATTGTTCCTTAGATACTATAATTGACACAATGACTAATGAGATGGGTTTATTCTCACAGCTTCACATACTCAATTTACAGTGTCTGAAAGTTATTTTTTCTGCCATCCATAGATATGGAAGGAACCAGAAAAATCCCTCCTGGAAAACACTATCTCTGCTGCTTCTCTAATTAACCTTCAAAAATGCATTTTGAAATATAGAAGTTGGTTCCTGGCATAGAAATTGGATTGTCTCAGAAAAAAAAGACCCAAGTGCTAATTTGTTCCTTATTAAGTATCTGACATGTCAAAATTACAGGCAGTTAATGTTTTGGCGCCTTTCAGCAAGGCCTGGGACAGCTTTTCCCGTGGGCCAGGCACAGTGGGGTTGTTCTGCGTATCAGTTACCCCAGAAACCAGTGCTGCCCTCATAGACCCCGACCCTGTCCCAGCCCAAGCTTCCCCTTCACTGCCTCCTCCCATCCAGCCTAGGCCCCATGTGTCAGATCCTCTGGTGTCTAATGGAAGGAGGGTGTCTGATGGGACAGACAGAATCCTGGAACATCCCCCATCCTTGTGGGCTTGGGGGATGCATCCCCTCTTTACCGTCTCACCCCAGGCCTCTGGAGCTTCCGGGATAGAAAACATTTCGTGGGGTAGAAAGCTATATTCACTCTGGACCCCTGAAAATGTTTCAGATTGTTTTGGAATCCTAGGGTGGTAGTGCCTCCATTATTTTGGAAACCTAGGGCAGTTGTGCCTCCCTCATTATCCAGTGAAGTCCCGGGGAGGAGATTCTTTTAGGCAATATTCCTTTTCCTATCAAAAGCAAATGAAAGATGTGTGCTCTCCCATGTTTAATCAATGGAGCTGAAATTCAAGAATTGTTGATTCAGAAAACTTATGTTTAAGACCCTGCTCTACCACACAGTAACCATGAAACTTTGAGACTCCGTGTCCTCATCTGAAAAACAAGAAGGTAATAATGATCCCGATTTCCAAGGGATTATTGTAAGAATCTGAAAATTTCATGAAGAATTTGTAAATATAAAAGCAGGATATCACATATTCTTAGCAGCATGATTCACAATAGCCAAGGGATGGAAGCAACCCAAGTGTCCATCAACAGAAGAGTGGATAAACAAAATGTGGTATCTGCATACAATGGAATATTATTCAGCCTTAAAAAAGGAAGGAAATTCTAACACATGCTACAACATGGATGAACCTGGAAGACAGTATGTTAAGTGAAATAAGCCAGTCACAAAAGGACAAATACTATAGATTCCACTTGTATGAGGTACCCAGAGTAGTCAAATTCACAGAGACAGAAAGTAGAATGGTGGTTGCCAGAGGACAATGGGGAGTTATTGTTTCATGGGTGCAGAGTTTCAGTTTTGCAAGATGGAAAGAGTTCTGGAGATGGATGGTTGTGACAGTTATACAATAATGTGAATGTACTTAATGCCACAAAACTGTACAGTTAAAAATGGTTAAGATGGTAAACTTTATGATATGTATATTTTACCACAATTATTTATGTGTTTTTATTATTTGTGTATTTATATTAGTGTAGGTATTTGTTTATTTTATTTATGAATATTTATTTTATTCTAGGTTAGAGTCCAATACTACATTTATTTTGGTGCTCAGATTGTTTCAGCTTTTGGCTTCTCCAGGTTAGTTCTTGTTTTCTTTTGACAGACTCTCATCTTTTTTTGAGCATTTTCTTATTTTTCTGGCACTACAAGATATTCTAGGCTCATCTGGTGTTTTCCATGCCCTGGCTCAGAATCAGCCGCTTTTTCAAAAGCCTGCTCTCCTCTCATTGGAGAGTGGTATGTAGAGACCAGATAGCTGGGTTGTAGGTGTGCTCAGCGTTACTGCGATGGCAATGCATTTAGGCCCTCATATCTACCTCTCTCTCTCTTCCTCTCTCTGTATGTATATTAAACACCATGAGTTCACACTGATACCTATGATTCTAAACTAGTATCACAGGGCTCATTTTATACTTGTCCTTTTCTTGTTTGTAACATCTTTCTCCAATGGTGAAAAGTTGTTGAACAAATAAGTGTATTTATTTATTTATTCAATTCTACTATGTACATAAAGCAGTTCCAGACCTACTGGCCCATACTCCTATGAGAAGCACTTTTGCTAACCAACCACCACATGTATGCACAATTCTTTTGGTCTTTAGCCTTATGGTATCCAATCAGGATAATCTTTTCCACAATTATTTAGTTATTTTCTTCCCCGTCCTTTTGATAGTAGTGATTCATTTGCATTTGACCAATGCAATAGACAATTTTCATAGAATTAGAGTTAGATTCGTTTGTTAGAATTCGTACCCCATTTTGGCTTCCCCCCACGTCCCAGTTGCTTTGAATTATTTATTTATTTGGGGGGATATGTGAAGCGCTACTATGGTCTAAGAGTCAGAGCTGTACTAAGATGTACTCAGAGAAGGATGACTCCCTCCTCCTGCCCCCCTTTCCTCTCCCGCTCCCCTCTTCTCTCTGCTCTGCCCACCCACCCCCTGTAGGTGGCCAACCTAGTTTCTGGCTTATCCTTTCTGTATTTCTTTTGCACAAGTGAGCAGACACCTGACTATTTTCTTATACCCGCTTTTTTCTTAAATGAAGGATAGGAGACTACAAATAATCTTTTGTACTTTGCTTTTTTTACTGAACAGTAGAGCATGGAATCTTTACTTTTTTCAAAATGGGGCATGAGTTTCAAAAGGCTGAGAAGTGCTACATGGACTGGACAATCTCCAACCTCTTTAAAATAGAAGGACTCTAGGGGAAGACTAGGGGAAGAAAGGTCTTCTAGTTTAGAAGACTAGTCTAAAAAGATGAAAAATCCTTGCTTTCAAAGATCCTACAAGGGAACTAAGGAGACAAAATGTGTATTCATGGAAAAAATTAAATCAACTTTCTGGAGTGAATTGCATCTTCCTGATCCACCAGGAGAAAAATATCAGACAGCGACAACTTTGCCAAAGATATTCCAGCGGAGAGAGAGCAAAGCAATAATGACACGAGGCAGCTGAAAGCTCCTGGATCTAGAGAAATCCAGGGGTTCGGCTGAAACTGCTCCAGCTTCTGGCATGTTGCAGGTCATGTGTCACTTAACTTTCTTTAGTCCACTCCCCGAGTGAGGTCGCTTATGAAAGTGCTTCTCAGACTTCAGTGTGCACACAAACCCCCTGGAGAGCTTGTTAAAATGCAGATTCTGATTCAATGAATCTGAGGTGGGATCTGAGATGCTCCATTTCTCACAAGCTCCCAGATCATGCTGATGCTGCTGGTCCATGGACCACACTCTAAGTAGCAAGACTTTGTGTGGTATCTGTGACTCGAGTTCCAAGAACCTCTTCCTTCAATATGGAATCAATGTGCTTGTCCACAATACACAAAAATTCCCAAGACGAAGCTGACTCATAACTCTGAATTTTGCATTCTCCTGTTTACTAAACTGTCTGGAATTCCTGATCTAATTATAAGACAATAACATAAAAACATTAAAGTATGTTTACTGATGCATATGATTCACTATAAAACAAGAGCTTTACATTTACTGAAAAGCAGTTCCTAAACCTCTGTAGATGTACCTGCTGTGCAAGGCAGATTAGATTCGGGTGTTTGCTGAGCTTCTCTGACGTGTACAAGGCTGCATGGAAGTTAAAATAGCCTTAGACTCTGGTGGGCTTTGATTTTAGTTCCATCTAAGGAGGGATAATTAGATCTCGGACTTCTTCATGATAGTGATCAGTGTGAAACAGTCCTGACTCTGCAAAACCCTCTATAAGCTGTCACAGGTTTCCTGAATTGGATTCTTGTTCATGCATATAGAATAAACTCACCAACACACTGCAGCTCCTTAGTATCTCTAAAAATGTTTTTATGAAATATGTATGCTTCTAAGTCCAAGGAAGACAGGAAACTTATTTTCACAGCAGCTTCAGGCTCCCATGCTAAGAAAGTAGAGGTTGTAAAAGAATTTTCCATGGTCAGGCTCAATGCATAAGGGTTAGCACACAAATTCTACAGCACACTTAGTAAATAAATAGTGAATTAACTCAAATGTTCCTAGGAGAAGAAAGAATTTTATAAGTTTAGTAGCAAGCTCTTGCCCAATAAGACATCTGTGGGATGAGGGGCGTACTGTCTTCTACAGAAGTAAGACCTTGCTTTAGATCCACTCATGGATTCTTGGGAAGTACCACTGATGTCATCCAAGAGCCTCAGGCAACTTGAAATCTTGTGTTTGCTTTCCTTCACCGGCCCCCTCTGTTACGTCTGATTATCTAGCCTGATAGCATGTCTGATTCTGTGGTTCTAGGGGTTTTATTTCCACATTGGGTCTCACACCGTTCCCCTACTTTCCATCCTTGTTGGCCCCCCAGCCCAGGCTCTTCTCCTCTCCCACATAAGGGATTGCAACAGCCTCCCACCTGCCCCTGAAGCCATAACTTCAAACTCCCCTCTGTGCCACTGTCTGAAGAAATTTCCTAAAACACAGCTTTGATCGTGTCACAGCTACTGCCTCCAGAGCCTTCCACAGGCCACCACATTGACAACAGATTTCTCATGAGGCCTAGTTCAGCCTTCCACCTTGTCCTTCTTCTGCATCCCCTGAACTCTGGGCTCCAGACTGCATTATTAGTCCCCCAGGGGCCTCCCCCTTCCCCGCTTGGAGCCTCTGTTCTTACTCTTCTCTCAGCCTGGGTTCTTATCCTGCCGCCCCCTCGCTTTGCCTACTGCCGTCTCATTCATCTCACAAAGCCCATCCTTCTTCCATGACCCCTTTCCTGATCCCACAAAAGGAAATTATTTTCCAGTGCTTTTTAACCTGCGGTGCGCAGCTTGTGATGCACCACATTGTGCCTTGTGCAGCAGTGAGTCCTGTCTTCATCTCCTGTGGAGGTCGTCACAGCGGGATCAGACTGCCAGGTCCCTCCGTGGGTGGATGGGGCCATGGACTTGTCATGGACCATGTGTAGGGAGTGGAAGTGATGTGCGTCCCTTCTGGGATGAGCATTCACCTGCTGGAGTGTCCCTCGTTCCCTCTCCTTGAGACAGTCAATGTTCGAGGAGGCGGCTGCTTTGTCAGCCTGGGTCCTTGAGCGACAATGATGAGCAGAGACCCCAGCTGACCTGCAACGGACATGTAGCATGAGTGAGAAATAACTTTGGCTATTTTAAGTCACTGAGGTTGTTACCACAGCAAAACCTAGTCCCATGGGCTGTAAAATCCATGCAGCTAGGAATTTTGCCCTTTGACTAGAATCTTCTAATGACGTTAACACAGTGCCTACATGTGATAGGAACTCAGAATTACTTGTGGAATTAAATTTAACCAAACTGCATCCAGCGTGAAATGATAAGGCAGGAATATCAATGCCCAGGCAGGCAGTGTAGCCTAATGGTCAGGGACAGCACTCTGGAGTCAGGCTGCCCCTTCTCAGCTTCACAGTTTGCGCAAGTGACCCCCACTCCCTAAGCTTCAGTGTCCTCATCCGTGAAGGAGACAATAATACAGCCTCCATTACAGGTTCTCGGGGGGATGAAGTGAGATAATGCATGCACGCACTGAAAACCGCCAATAAATGTTAGCAGTTATTAATGGTTGTTATTATTATTAATGCGGTCCATCTCCTAGTACTACAGTGTGTTTACTGCAATTTAATTACAGGGCTGGACAAAGAAGAAATACCTGGAGATCAAGTAACATTAGGAGTGGAGTGGCAGCAGCCAGGGGTGAGAGGACCCCGTGCTGAGGGCACAGAGGGCGCTGAGGGACCAGCGTGTAAGAGGCCGACTGCTCCTCACTGCTAGCCTCCCCCAGTCCACTGACTTCAGGCAACCAGGCGCCGCGCTCCTCACAGCTGGAGGGCAGGGGAACCTGCAAGGCGGCCGTGGCCTCCTGAGGACCCCTAGTGGATCAGCGGACGTGGGTTCTACCCACCTCCGCTCTCACAGGCCCCGACTTTAAACTCCAAGAACAGGATTGTGTGTTGCTACTAGAGACTGAGCATAAGCTAATGTTACCAGCAGGGAAGAATAATAAGCAAATGTGTTAATTAAGGCTAATTAGTCTTCTATTTTTATCTCCAATCATTTCTTAGAACCAAAGAAGAAGTCATTATAGTCCATTGTGTTTCCAGGGAAAGATATTGTATTTGCATTTCTATATAAGGGCTACATTTTATATGTCATGTATTTTATCAGGATCCTAGACAATATTTTTTATATGGTTACCTGTAGTTATGCCTGTGTCTTACTTAAGCTAACATATGATTGTCCTTGATAAAAAAAGAATAAACAGAACTCAAATTTCTTCCTTTGTAATTATTCCACTAGTATTTATTGAGTGGGCTCAGTCCCTGCTCCCAAGAAGCTTATATTTTAGAAAAAGTTTCAGGAGAAACTTTTCAGACATGGAAGAGGCTTCTAGAGGTTGTCACAGGGTTCTGCACTTGACCTCATTGAATATTTTTATCATTGACTTGGTTGAACACAAAGAAGAAATGTTTATTAAGTTCATAGATGTGATATACCAGTGGGAGGAATAGCTACTTTATAGATGACACAATCAGGATTCAAAATGTCCTCAATGGGCTGACAGACAACTGAAACCACGGTGAGAACACTAATAAAAATGAATGCAAAGTCCCACATTTAGGTGCTGCACAGAATCCATTACACAGATGCAATCACGATGGTTCATGTGAAAAAGACTTGTGGGTTTCAGTTGGCTACGAGCTCAGAGTGTGCCAACCACATGGGCATTTGCTACACATTTGAAATGCAGTGTGGGGCCACAAGGACCCTGTCATTGAGTTCAAATGGATGCCTTAGTCGAAGAGAGAAACTGAGGGGGATTAAGATGGTGAAGTGCCTCTTGTCAACCTGAAATGAGGAGTATTTAAACAGAAAAAGAAACGACAAAAAGTACTAAAGATGTGTTCAGATATATTAAGGACTGTGAGTCGAAAATGGAGAACATAGGTTTTTTTCGTTCCAGAGCATTGATGTTGATGCTTAGTATGACATGTTTCATAACTAACGCCATCCAGTGGTGGCAGTGGGACCTTTACAGAAATGAGCCTGTCATGGAAGCTTTCATGCCAAGGTGGTGTTAGCATCCCCATGGATCTGTGTAAAAGAGAGGCTTTCATGCTGGCCCCTGCCCTAGATGGCTCTGTCCAGTCCCACACCAGATTTGTGACTAGGATGGACTTACTCTGTCGTGAGATTTTCTGTTTTCTTCTAAGGACACACTTCAAATTTTATAATGGAAAGCAGTAGAAAAATAGAATTTGCTTTACATACATTGGCCCGAATATATATTTAAACATATAGGTATATAAAACATGTATTAAAAAAAGATCAATCAGTATACAAAAGCTTTCAGCTCTCTTGCCCAATTTACAAACCAGCCCTTGCCATGTGGTATGCTACAGGCACACAAGGCTGCGATTGGATTATGAGCTGCCATTCTAGAAAATTGGGATGGTTGGGTGACCATTTCACATAGTCTTCTCCAAGCCCGCTGGACAACAAATCAGTTGAAATTCCAGTGTGAAGGAAGTTTATGTGGCTCTTTTCCCCTGTATAATAGATGATCTGTCGAGTAGTGTGTTTCGTGCTGTGACCATTCATTCCTGCACTTGTGACAGGACCGCCAGCTGATTTCACTATGCTCAATTAGGAGAAAATGCATATTTTAATCTGCCCCGTGGTGAAGTAACACTTTGCTTAGTGGCCTTGGCAAACTGGCCATTTAACCATTTAGGTGGATGGAGGCTTCCTCTTCAGCCTGTCATTTGGCTGCCAGCAGCCTCTCTATTCTCGTTTTGTTGCCAACACATCCCAGGTTTCAGAGTTTAAACAATTAAAGGCCACTCCATCATTCTTTGAGCCACTGTGCTGTCGCCCAGCCTTTCGGCAATGGCCGCCATCCTGGCTGCTAGCGATTAGCTCGGTGCTGTGTGTACACGGTTGAAAAGGTCTTTCCTTTTCGCTTTTCCCAGCCTGGGAGGCTGAGAGCCCAGCACAGAAGGCTGCACGTGGCCTTTCTGCCTGGGGTCTGTTATTTCTGCCCTCGGGCCAAGGATAGAATTGGGGTCCTGCCTTTGTTAGAACTGGAAGGGCTGTGCCAGCCAGCCAGGCCGGCTCTGCTCTGGCGTTGGAATCCAGCAACCATCCTGGAATGCCCACTGATGATGATTCTTTGAACTGGCCACGCTCACTGCCATCTTTTCACCATGGCCGCCATCACCCCTATGGAGAGCAAAATTATTCCTTTTTTGGGGGTAGGGGGTTCCAATTAGTGAGATGATCCCCTTGAGATATTTTTCCTCTTTTCTTTCTGTTCCATCATCCTTCTTCCATCTGGCCTTTTAGATTCCTGGTTCTTAGTTTCCAGTCTATACAAACAGCCTCGGAATTAGGTCAGGTGAGCCCAGGGTGCACATCCGAGTTGTGGACCCATCACGCTGGCTGAGGCACTTAGGGTGGTGCTCCAAGTCTGGGATGGACCTGAAATCTGATCTTGGAACCTCTACTAACTGATTTAAGTTATTTAACTTCTCTTAAGTCGTACTTTTCTCATTTTCAAATGGGAAAAAGAACAGTGCTGGCCTCATAGGTTTTCTGTGGGATGATACATAGACACACAAAGAGCTTACGTTTATTGAGCTATCTCTCTGTGATCCCAGAAAATGCTGAGAAAAGCACATCATCTCATTTAATTCACGTAATGACCCTCTGATTACCCTCATTTTGCAAAGGTGGACCGACCCTGAGAGGGTTAACAACTGGCCTGAGTAAGGGAACAAGAGAAGGGCTGATCAAGGGGCAAGGGGCAAGGGCTGGAAAAAGGTTCACTTCCTTCTCTCCCAAATGTCAAAAAGTCCAGACTGGAGATGAAAGCTGGACCCCTAGAGGCAGAATCCCACAGAGTCAAAGCTGAGTGTCCCAATGGCGGATAAAATGTCCACAGAGTGTCCTCAGAGCCAAGCACTTTCCTCTTCTCATTTTGAAACTAGGAGGAATCCCCAGATTTTTTCATTGTCCTCAATTTTTTTATTTAAAACCTTTTATTCCCAAATGTTTTCCTCTGACTCTGTAACTGACAGCCTAGGGTCAGGCTCAAGCCACCAGCCAGGCCCAGGCCCAGAGGCTCTGGGTTTCTGTTGACGGAGCCGAAGTCACTCAACCCTTTGTGTGAACCTGTGCAAGGACTGAGACCAGAGAGCAGGGTGGGGACCAGACAGCCATAAATTCTGTGCAAGATTATGCCATTTCCGATGCTTTTACAGAGCCTGTGACTAGTTGCTGCAAGGCCCCTTTACTAAATCACTGCCGCTCAAGGCGGGGGGGAGGCGCAAACCCCGGGATCCAGGGTGTTTTTCTAAGTAGGAGATCACAGGCGCACAGCAGCCTTCCTTTCCTCCTCGCTCCCCTTCCCACCCCGCCTCCCCCCTATTCTAGCGAAGTAGCATTAAAGGATCAAGCATCCCTAAAGGAGTCCTGGGTCCCGTGGAAAAGGTTGAGGAAGGAAAACCAGCATCCCGCTGCACCCCCCTGAAAGGAGTGAGGCCACCCCAAAGGGCATGCTGGATGGCTGGGCCAATGGGTTGAATTTTCCAGGTCATCACTTCACCTGGCTTCTCCCTAGAGATGCAGTGTGTCCCATCCTTGTTGCACAATTTCTTTTCATCGCTGCACTGCCTTTCCTGTAAGTGTCTTGGTGTCACAGAAACTGTCCCCCATAGGTAAGACTTTTCCTGCAGAGAATCCTTGCTTTGGTGCTGTGGTGTGTCTCGTATTTCCACGTGTGGATGTACGTGAGCTGATGTAGGGAGTGGGGAGGTGGTAGTGAGTTCTGAACTTAGGTTCGCAGAAGTCCTGTTGGTACCCACTCTCGGAGCCTCCCAACCCGAGGCGTTTTCTTCTGTAGAGGTCCCAGGCTTTTTGAGAAAAATGTTGCAAACCCAGCTAGTGAGAGACCCCATCAGAGTCAACTTGGATTGCCTCATTTCTTGTTCCCTTTGCCCATATGTGACTTCTTTTCCTTTACTATTTAGTGTGGGGAATCCCTCCACTAGAAATGAGAGGAAGGGAGAAGACGAGGACCTCGAGGTTGGTTTAATGCTCTGTCGTCACCATCTTGAAATTCTGAAACATTTTTGAGCAGGGGCTCCACAAATTATGCTGCTGGTCTTAGAGAGAGCAAACACCTGTTGAGTGCTTACTTCTCTCTAGGCTAACGGCTCCCGAACTTTACTGCACATTCGAATCACCTGGGGAGCTTTTACAACTCCTGCTTCCCAGGCTGCACCCCAGACCAATGACATCAGAAAGTCTGGACATTCGTGTTTTTTAAAGACCCCCCAGGCGTTGTGACTTCTATGTACAGCACAGTTGGGAGCTACTGTTCCAGGCACTCTCACAATAAGAGGTGTTACCACTTACCTGTGCAGAGGAGGAAACAGAGGTCCAGAGAACTGGAACAGGTGCCCAAGCGCACACCCTATCCTGGGGGATGTCAGGACTTGAACCCAGTCTGACCTGACTGGAAACCCAGTTCTTTCCATTCAACTACACGACTTAGGTCAGCCTGCCCTACAGTTAGTTAAATTTGGTCATTGGTAAATGCTAATGGTTTCTGAATAAAACGGTCAGGTATCCAGCCCTTTCTACTTTTAGGAAAGTACTCCTAAGCATTCCTTTGGATCTTGCCAAGAAAAAGGGAGAATTTTGCAGAAACTGTCTACACATATCCAGAATTCTGTGCTGGATGTGTGGGCAGGCATCCAGAAACTTCCCACAGCTAGCCAAGCCACAACCACCTGGAGTCGGTTCTGCTCTGAGGAGGAAATATTTCTGCTGTTCCCCGTTGAAGCCTGTCACCTTCTCAGGAAAGGGCGCCTCCATTCAGCGAAAGTCATCAGGGCTCCGTGACAGCGCTCTACATCTGCCTTTCACGGGGTCTCGCCCTTACCTCCATCTCTCCCCGTCACATTCAGAGCCCCTGAAATCCGC
Source organism: Diceros bicornis minor (assembly GCF_020826845.1). Lineage (NCBI taxonomy): Eukaryota > Metazoa > Chordata > Mammalia > Perissodactyla > Rhinocerotidae > Diceros > Diceros bicornis. Next base: position 51,563,672 of record NC_080742.1, on the reverse strand, counting down.
AAGACATCAGGGAACCAACTCCACTCCTGTGCAAGCCCTGCCTAAATGTGCTCTTTCTTTCATTTTTGCCTTTTTCCCAAATGAGGATTTTTGTACAAGCCCCAGGGCTTTCTTTCCTCCAAGTTCATCCCTCATCTCCTATTTCTTTTTTCTTTTTGTTTTTTTTTTTTTGGTGAGGAAGATTATCCCTGAGCTAACCTCTGTTGCCAACCCTTCTCTTTGTCCTGAGGAAGATTGGTCCTGAGCTAATATCCATGCCCATCTTCCTCCGCTTTATATGTGGGACGGCTGCCACAGCATGGCTTGATAAGCGGGGTGTAGGTCAGCGCCCAGGATCCAAACCTGCGAACCCCAGGCTGCCAAAGTGGAGTGCTCAAACTTAACCACTACGCCACCAGGCCGGCCCCCCATCTCCTATTCCTGACGCGAGCTCTCCTGTCAGCCTGGTCCAGTCAGCCCTGGGATGGCTGGGTGTGGGCAAGAAAGGGTGGGGTGGCCCCCACAGGGCCTTCCTGCTGCAGATGGCAGCCTCAGATGGAGCCTCAAACCATAGCCACCCTCTTGTGAATGCTACCTGGCACCTGCCCGTACTAGGACACAGCCACCTGAGAAAACAGAAAATGTTCTGGAAAACCTCCTCACCCACAGAGACAAGCTTGCCAGAAGGTTCCAGCAGGCCCATGGGACAACCAGCTGCAGGCCTCCACCTCTGCCACGCACTCAGCATGTGGCTTGGACGCTGCGGGTCCTTGTAGCCTGAGGGCATACTTCTAGTCTGCCCAGCTAAGCTTCTCTTTCTCTTTCTCTCTCTTCTCCGGCTTGGCACACTGAGCAGTTTGGTTGCTTCAAGCGTGTTTGTCCTTACTTCTCTCTTGTGCCCACGAGATTAAATGGCCACGGTAAACCCGTGCCACCCTCAGACCTTCAAAACAAGGACACCGGGAGGCCTCAGAGGGCGCGGAGGATTTCAGGGGGAAGGGTCTGAGGAGAGCAGTGCGAAGGAAGTCAATGTTAAAAGCATGTTTCCTCAGGCTTGAGTATCTGGAAAAAGAGTCTGAATTAAACAGGTGCTCAGGAACTATTGAACTTCCCTATAGTAATTGGCTTTCACACTGGACAGAAAGCTTTACCAAACTTCTAACAAAGACGTAGTTGAGAAAACTCTCTGCCCAGAGAGCTGGTTTTCAGAGGTGACAGACGTTTGGCCTGGCGGGATCATCAGCAGGTGCGGGCGCCAGGAGGGCAGGGCCTGGACAGGGCTCCTCCTCACCTCGTGCGCTCCAGCCCTCGACTTCGTCCTCCTGGCCAGTCTACAGAAAACAGGCCTTTCCATCGACCAAAACTCCACGAGCATGCTTTCCTCCTCCCCGCCTGAGGACAGGACCTGAGGTAGATGGGCAGTGCCACTGGCCTTGGGGAGGCCAAATGTGCCTGATGGTCATGGTCAGAGATCCTCAGACAGAGGACACCTCCCACTTGGGACACGGGGCAGGCCGGCGGGGGAACCGTGCAAGGTGCGTCAGCCTTGATGAATCTCAGTGAGCCCTCACTCTGTTCTTCCCCTCACTTATGTCTTCACTTTTCTGGGTTGCTCAGAATGAATTTCCAGTGTGCATTTGTGGTTGGGTTTCACATCTGGCTTTAGAGTGAACCAGCAATTCAGAGCCTCCAGTTGTTCCTTCAGGGAGATGCCCCAGATGACCAGCGATGGCCGAGGGCAGCCCCATTCTAAATTCAGGCCTGTGATCCGCAGTCCAGCCATCAGAACTCTGGGGCGAGCTCAGTTACTCTCAGCTCTGTCGCTTCTCCTCTCCCAGCGGTGAACGACCTGTGCTTACAAAACAGTAAGTAACCACTCACTCATGTTCTTTGTACTGGATTTGGTTGTAGGTGCTTTATGACTGTGTGACTTCAACGTGAACTAGACCACAACCTGCCCATGTAACGAGGAAGGAATCCATTGTTTTCAACAGCCTGTGGGATAAATTCCCTTAGCACCTTTTTGAGGGGTGAATTTGGTAAGAGAAGGGAATCCCTGCTTGTGAATCCTAAAAACTCGACCTGTCAACCTGGCAACCTGGGGAGTCTCCTGGGGTTTGGGAGAGTTTCACCTTCTCTGGCCAGGACGCCCCACTGACTCATGACTGGTAAAGAGCTGTCTTTGGGGAGGAGAGCATGAATGCGGCTGTTCTGCTTCCTTGCCCTCTGCCTGCAAAGAGGCTCATGGCCTAGCGGATGGAGACCAGCAACCACAAGTGGAAACTCAGATGGTTTTCAAAAGATCATTTTTTAAAGCCCACACTGCTTCTTTCTTCCTTCTAAGCTGTAAGCAGCCGTCTACTTAGTTTTTAAAATTATATTTGCTATTTCTCAGAGAAAATTATCCTCAGCCAGATGTTTCTGATTGTCCAAATGGTGGTGTAAGGACTCAACCAACCTCTCCACCCACGTCCAGGCTGAGACCAGAACATGGAAGACGTTCTTTCCCCTTCGGCAGGCTAGTGCACATGCTTTTTACTCTTTGTATTAAGAGAAAGAAAACATTTCTTTAGGAGTTTTATGAGTGCGACTTTCTTTGGGTTAGTGTCTTAGTTTGGGCTGCTATAACAAAGTACCACAGATGGGGTGGCTTATAAACAATAGAAATTTATTGCTCACAGTTCTGGAGTCTGGAAGTCTGAGATCAATACGCCAGCATGGTCAGGTTCTGGGTTGTAGACTGCTGACTTCTCGTTGTATCCTCACGTGGTGGAAGAAGTGAGCTAGTTGTCTGGCCTCTTCTTATAAGCACACTAATTCCATTCATGAGAGCTTTACTCTCATGACCTAATTACCTCTGAAAGGCCCACCTCCTAATAACACCATGTTGGGGGTTAGGATTTCAATATATGAATTTGGGGTGGGGAGGACACAAACATTCAGACCCTAGCAGTTGGTATGTCCTCTGGCCTTTCATTTGGGCTGAAGGAGAGATATTGACAATGTGGTGTATGGAACTCCCCTTTAGAATTTTCTAGGTCTTTAATAACTTTTGTCTTCTTGTCTTTTTTATAATACAAGTTACATATTTTTGTGCCCCATCACAATTTAACCAAAATGTGACCAGTTTTAGTGTGTGTGGAAGATTCTTCAAGGCCACAGCTAGTGGAATCAATGAGCACAGTGATGTTAAACTCAAATGTGCCCGACACATTTGCTCACAAATGTGCCCCTCCGAGTCCATGGGGACAAGTGAGTGGACAGAGGTCTCGGGTGTTATTTTTCCCATCGGTAGCTTTAACAGTCGGAATCAGCCATCGTGCTTTCTTCCCAGACACGTTGGTGTCTTATTAGAAATGCGGTAAATACAATTTAAAGCAATTGAAAAGAAATCCAACAGACTCCAATCTAAAGAATGTCATTTCAGGAAAACAGCAGCAACTTACAATTTACTGCCCCTAAATTGGAAAATCAGTTTTAGAACATCATAAACTTTTAATTGCATGCAGCATGAAAACAGATTTAAAACAGAAAGGAGGGGAAAGAGAGCTCACATTTACTGAACACCTTCCATTATGGGCCAGGCACAGTCATATTATTTCATTTCATCCTCACAACAGCCAAATGAGACTGGAGTTATTTTCTCTGAGTTATAAATAAGGAAATTGAGGCTCAGCGAGGAAAAGCATCTTGCTGAAGGTCACAAGGTAGAAAGTTGCAGAGTTTGGATTTGAAATCAGGTCCTTTTAGCTCCAAAGCCTGTACTCTTTGAATGTGCTGTGAAATATACACATAGGAACATTTCCTTTCTTCCGCAAATTGATCCCACCAACTGCTGCTTGGGTGGCTCAAGAAAATGGTGGCCTGACGATGGCTGTTTTTGCTTCTGCACGTTTCAGATCCACTCATGGTACATGGAAAATTGTGCTCAACACCAGGAGAGAGAGAAAAAAGGCACGAGAAGGTTCAGCTAATTTCTTTCTAAATTGCCTTCTGGAAGATGTCGCTTCACCAGCTCTTCCAGGACATATTTGGAAAGTGGGTTTTAGTATGCCCCTCAACCTCCAGAACCTTGACCACCTTTCTAGATTTATCTCTGCCAATTACCTCTGACCCCCTACTTCCCACCCCCAGCTGGCAGTGTACTTGGTACTTGCTATTCCCTGACAAATCTTGTAAGTTTTGGCTGAAGCAGTTTCTTCTTTCTGGAATGTTCTTACCCTCCATACCCAGCTACTCTTTTCTCCAGGCAGCATTCATGCGGCCAACATTGTCAGTGGCCAGGCAGGGCAGTGCAATGCCAGATGTTAGATTTCTGTGGTCAGCAAGACAGTTCTAGAAGTACAGTTTGGCAAATTAGAAGACCAGTGTCTTCTTCTTCTATACCCTACAACCTCGTGTTTGAACATTTTGGGGGCCTGGGCCCAGTGTGTTGGTCTCCTCTGCACATGGTGAGTTCCTAGCACGGTTCCTTTTGCACCTACTGAGCTCAGCAGGTACTTTGCAAATAGCAGGCGTCTAGCGAACGTTTGCCCTAATTCCATGATTTGAGGGCACAAGAATGTTCTCCTTGAAGCCATCTACCCCTGCTCTGTGAAGTTCAGAGTTGAGAAGTTTCCAGAAAGTGTGGTCAACGTGGGCAATCAGTCAGGCTGAGTAAACAGCAAAAAACCTGTGTCCTTCGACACAGATTAGCGGGAGCTACACTTGGACTCTGCAGTTCATTTTGCCCATGAAGACAAACGAGGAAAGCCAAGGAAAGGCCAATTTGCAAAACAGTGCTTCCAAGGTATTTTATTTGCAACATGATTCTTTGTAAGAGGTGAGAAAAGGAGCAGGGTCCACTAACACATGACCTTCTCTCCCCTCGGCTGGCGCTCCCCACGGCACTGGACTGCGTCTCCAGGAGGCAGCGGGAACTCCCAATCCTTCGAGTGCGGTGTCAATTCAGCCCGGGTTCTGATAACCATAAGTGTGTTTGCCTCGAGGAAGCTCACACCACATGGCACACACAGCCGCGGAGTTGCACAGGCCTTATGAACCCAACTGACGCCTTAATGTGTTGTGTTAAATCACGTCCCACAGCTTCTTGTATCCGAGAGAAAGCTGCTGGGCCAGAGGGAGCTGCCACATTTCTTTCTTTTCATTCTCTTTTACCTTCTAATTAATTTTTCTAATTATTCCTTGATGTAATAAACCATTCAGAGTGTGCACCCTCTTAGGTTTTTCTCCTTCCAAATTATTAATATGTCCAGGGCTTTCCCAGGGAATTTTTCTGGGACCTGGCTGGCTGCTTTCCCCAGGAGAATGCAGTGGTTCTGGGCAATGGCTGTCTGTGTCACGTGCACAGAGAGCGTTCTGTGCCAGGCCACGACGGTGCTTCTCCTCCAGAAATGGCACAGAACGGAGCATGAGCCAGGAAACGGACCCCCCTCGCGCGAGGCTCTGTGGACCGAGCCAAGTCTAGAAGTCTCTGGCCCAGCCAGTGCACAGCTGAAAGCCTTAGCAGGAGCAGCTGGGACTGAAAGGGGAGGGGATGAGTTGTCGAGGGAGGGGGCAGCCAAAGGAGATGGAATCTCAAAGGGGTGTCCTCTCCAGAGCCAATGAGGCCCAGAAATGATCTTCTGACTTCAACTTGCTCTGCTCTGGGCTCCTCACGAATTCTGTAAGAACTGCTTGGAAAAAAATACCCAATTGATATACAAAGCTCTCCTTTTCATACCTAATACTATTAGTGGCTACAACTATTGAGTGTTTACTGCAGGCTAAGGACATACATACACCATCTCATTCAATCCTCATATCAGCGCAAAGAGGGAGGAAATAACCATGCTTGTGTACAGAGAAGAGGAGACAGGTGTTAAGTCCAGGCCACAGAGCTAGAAAGAAGGAAACTCGAGACTTGAACCTGGGTCTCCCTAACACCCAAGACAAGTCATCCTCCTGCTAGATACACAAAGCAGTTATGCCCTTGGGGCTCTAGGCTTGGTGATAAAATTCTAAGCTTAGTCTCAGGAAATGAAAGCTTTGGCTGTATTCATTGCCTAACCTAGAAAGGTGGTCGCAGTTAGAGCTAGATTGAACCGGAGTCCTCACTAAGGCAGTCTCGATATTTTGGCAGATTCACGCCCTTGATGAGATTGCTGTCTGCGATGAAAGTTGATTCAAGGTCTGGGGATCATTTTTCACACTTGATCCAGGTGTATTAGTGGGGAGTGTGTTGTGGGGACACCTGGCCAGCACTTAATTTGACCTAGTAACATAGAAGCAAGGAGCCCCTTAACCTGTACCCTGAGCCAGCCCTGCCCCCTGCAGGGACACGCCGATGTGTGCCTCATAAATTCAATCATTGTGTCTGTGAGCACCTTGGCTGGAGCTGGTTTTTTGAGATATCATGATGCTGTGCCATGCACCTGTGTAGTTGAGAACAGAATGTTCGCTGTGCAGGTGGAATAAAACCCCAGACCCTGGAAGGATTCAAGCACGATCTCCTTTTGTCAGCAAGAAAAGAGGAACACGCAGCCTGGAGTATCTGTGGAAGATAATTGAAAGAAACTCATGATTTTCTACTTTACATCCAAATCCTCTAATCCTTTGGCTAAAGGTTCACATACCCAGCGAGGTAACAGGCTTCATTGTGCTCCCCATCAGCCAAGGTTTTAATAGGATCCTTTAGCTTTCCCTCTCCTCTGCCTTTGACTTGGCCACAATTACGATAGGAACTATATGGCAGCATCACCTCCAAATAAAGCACTTGCTCGAAAGCCTCCTTTGAATGTTGCTCTCCTGTGTAAATCAGAAAGCCCCATGGAGATGAGTTTAACCCTTTCCACACCATGGCTGTGCCTCAGGTTCTAAAGAGCAGAGCTCGTCATTGGCAAAGGAAAGGTAGAAGATAAACCATGAAGTTAGCTCATCTATCCCAAAGGCTGGCTTCAGTGAAGCCTCACGTGGAGAAGAGAAAGCAAACAGAGGAGCAAATCTGCTGGGGACCTTTGTGGTGGTAGGAATTGTGCGCAAACTCTGCTTTCTAGGGGGCTTTCTGAAGATGCTGACTCAGGGCAGACAAAGGAAGGGGTCAGGGGCCTTCGTTCCTTGGGTGGTTCATCTCTACCTCCTTTTCTCCATCTGAGCAGAATGAAAGATGTAGCCCAGAGGATTGTCCACAATTTCACTTGAGAACTCAGAGCTAGAGAGTTGAATATTCACCAAGATCTACTTGTTGACAAAACCTGCCAGGGGTTTGCTTTCATCTCTGCAGATGGTCAGCCTCCTGTAATATCTTTTTGTGAACTCCCGTAGCAAGGACTTCACAGGAGGGCCTCACTGGCCCCAGTCATGAGCTCAGCCATGTGTTTGGTATATGAACTCAACAGTGTCGTTGCCATGGCCTTCTCTAACCATGTTTTTGGTTTCCACATTCAGTGCATTCTGCATTGACCAACACAATGCGTCCCTAAAGGAAGAGATGGCAGCCAACAAGGGCAGCTGTGGGATAATTCAGGCTGAGCTCAGGGAAGGGAAAGCTTGGTCCAACACCTGGTTCTCTGAACTCATCTTTTCAGAAAAAGATTTGTCTAGAAATAGTGGGTGCCTCCTTCTTGTCTTTCCCCTTGAGCTGTCCAGCTTTCAAAGCAAATTGTGAAACATTTGAGAAAAGCCTTATCTGGCTTTGAGACCAGTTCCCCCTCCACCCACCTTAGCAGCTCATCCTTAATTAAGTACATGTTAAATACCCCCACGCTGTTCCACAGAAGGTGACAAATTGTCCCCATTTGCCTGGGAGTCTCTTGCCTGGGAAACCTCCCAGTCCTGGGCCAACTGGGATGATGGGTCATCCTAGCTGGAAACACAGCAAAGATCCCTTGGCTGATTTGTGTTAGCGACCTGTGGCTCATATAGGAGTGACCCCATTTAGGAGGCTGTGTGGTCAAGCAGACAAAACACTTACAAGGGAAGGTAGGGAGTCTTGTGATGCTGTCAAGTTGCTTCTTCACCTTAGGTCAATCAATTACTTTTCCTGTGTTTCAATTCTTTTTTCAATCTGTACGGTGGGAATAATACCTATTTGCCCAATTCCTAGGATGCCCTGAGAATTAAATTACATAGTAGCTGCAAAATAATTTGGCTTCATTGGAGTTGGGTACTGTCTGCACCCGAGTGGAATGATTGTGTAGCTCTTAACGGCCTCCATCTTCTGGCCAAGCTGCCTTGGGACAAGAACAGTAGTGTAGGTCCCGGTTTCTAGCGTATGGCAGCATTAGGATGCGGCCATGAGGCTAAAGAGAGGTTGTAATCAGAACATACGATGACTGCATGGAAATGCTGCAAGGTCATTGACGTCCAGCAGTCCGAGTTCTCCACTCAGCAAAAATATCGCGGGATTTCAGGGAGTGTTGACAAGCAAGAAAGAACAAAGCTCTGACTAGCAGAAGTTTTATTATAATTATTATCACAAAAGATCTGGATTAAATTGCCATTCCCGACTCTCCAAAGTTCATTTACTTGACACCTTGAATCAGAAAGTCTGGAACAGATGAACATACACCTGAGTGAAAGAGAGTGCCTCAGTCTTGCCGTCTGTCTGTCTGTCTGTCTCTCTCTCTCACACACACACACACCCCCGTCTAAGAAAGAAGGCTAATAAGCCCACTCATGTTCCCTCCCCTCCTGGATCCCCTAGGACGTGGCCCTATTTCTGCTCCTCCATGTGCATAGTCATGATGACCTTTTCATTCCTTGACTATGCCTGGCTTGCTCCTGCCTCGGGGCCTCTACTCTGCCTCTTCCCTCTGCCTGGAATATTCTTCCCCTAGATCTTTCCATGGCTGGCTCCTTCTTGTCTTTCAAGTCTCAGCTAAAATCTCACCTCTGTGGAGAGACCTTTCCTGACCACCCCATCTAGGGTACCCTCATCTTCCACTACTTTCTTTCACATAGGATTTTATTTATCAAACCACTTATTCCTCTGTGACGTTTCTGTTTGCTTATTTTTGGACTTCTTCCTATGGCAGAGGCAGACAGGTGTCTCCTGCTATCCATTCTTTCCTTCTTCCCTAGTAGCACAGCCCGAAATTATAGCCAGGAATGTGGTCACCCAGAACAAGACCACATATCCCAGCCTCCCCGCCAGTGACGTGTAGCCACATTACTCAGTTCTGGCCCATCGAAAGTAAGTAGAAGTGTCTTTAGAAGGGGGAGGAGTACTCATTCTATCCCCTTTCCTTCTTCCTGTCAGCTGGGATGTGAACGTGATTGCTAGGACTTAGGCAGCTATGTTGGGTCGGAGGTGAAAGCCTTATGCCAAGGATACCTGAGCACCAAGAAAATAGGATCCTAGGTCTTTGATGACATTATGAGATCATGTGGCCCTACCAGCCCTGGATCACGTCCCCCTGGACTTCTTTTATGTGAGAGAGAAATTAGGTTCTACCTTGCTTAAGCTTTTGTTATTGTTGGTTCTTCTGTCATTTGCAGCTAAACTGACTCCTAACTAGTGCCAATTCCTGCCCCCCACCCCTCACCTGACGGAATAGAAGCTCTATAAAAGTACGGATCCTGCCTGTCTTGTTCAATGCCGTGTCTCCAGCACTGGAATGATGCCTGCACACAGTAGTCATTTGGTAAATGCTTATTCAACGAATAGCTTGCTCGTCTCTCTTCTTATTTAATTTCCTCCCTCTACTGGCTCTTTCCCTCTCTGCATTGCACTATTTTAATTCTCTTTTGACCTTCCTCAAATCTTCTCCTCTCTGTGGCCCTGAAATGTAGGCATTTCCCAAGTCTATGTCCTTGGCTGAGAAGTACTAGATATTTCCGTGATGATGTTTGCATTCTCACAGACTGTTTCAAGTGAACCTGCCCTTACCACAGCCCAACCACGGCCATGTGTAGTGACTCACGCTCCTGTCTCAATCCTGACTGGGCCAGGGGTTATCATGTGACCCAGATGCAGCCAATCCATAGGCTTGTCAGGAGCCAATGTCATTTCCTGGTATGACAGAATGAACTACGCGAATGAGATTCCCTCTATCAAGAATATGTTTTCTTTTTCATTTTAAATTTAATTTATATGAAAAATATTAATAAACCTGTAAAAGAAAAGTTAAAATTTTTTAATTAAAATTAAAATCTAAAATTTTACCACTTTTATAAAACATTATATGCAGAGGTGAAATTCCTGCTCCTTTTCCTTCCCATGCCTGCCAAAGAAATCTTATCCTCTTGAGATAACCAGTATTAGCAGTTATGTGCATATTTTCCCTGACTTTTTCTATTGTTAAATAGGCATTTATATATACACATGTATGTGTATCCCCCATGTATATAATATATATAGGCTTATCCTCTGCATATTGATCTACAGCACAGAATCTCTCCAGGCCAAGAAACGCAGATTTATCAGGGACTGATCAATATTCCTTGAATGGGTGTCCCATCATGTATTCCATAGTTCCCCATTGATGCAACATGCAGGATGTTGCAATGAGCAACCTTAGGTATATAGATTTCCACACTTGTAAGACAGTTACTGAGAAGAGGGGTTGCTGACTCAAAGAGTATGCATTTAAAAATTTTTAATAAATCTTGTCAAGTTAATCTCCAAAATGGTTATACCAAGTTTACACTCCTACCCACGTATATGAAAATTCCTATTCTCTCATACTCTCTTTAGCACTGGCTATTATCATTCTTTTTAATTTTCGTCAATTAGCTAATAAAAGAATCGTATCTCCTGACATTTTTATTTGTACTTTCTCGTATACTGGTAAAGGTGTCTTCAGAGAATCAGGCGCCGAGCTGGAGTTGAAGGGATGTGTGGAGCAAAGCCCAGAGGTGTAAACTGCGTTTTGAAGGGGAAGCCAGAGTTGAGGCCAAGAAGGGTTGTGTCGAAGTGAGGTTCTGAGTCAGCAGAAGCGATGGAAAGAGGAGAGACCTAAAGAGGGGAGGGAAAGAATGTCAGAGACAGGGCAAGCAGCGGGGCAGACAGAGGATGTGGAGGCACGCGGGTGATGGAGCAGGAGGCAGGCCACACACACACCAGCTCTGCGGCTCTGGTGATGCCTCGGATGCCTAGGAGCCTTCCCTCCCCCTCGTGCTTGTCCTGGTCGTCCTTGCTTTACTATGACCACTGTTCTATTGGCTTTTCCTAGATATCCGCATTATTTTCATGAGGAAAGCCACTGTCCTCCCACCCTCCCTCTGCTCTCCTCCGTGGGGCTCTGAGACATGTTTCTTCCTTGTCAACGCCACTCAGCCCCGATGCCGCCCACATGAGCATCTTCCATCCCAGCCTTGCTCCTCGTCTCCTGCTTCACATTTCTCTCAGCTGGCAGGCCACCTTCAACACAGTATCCGGCTGGCACTTCAAGTCCAATGTGTCCAAACCAAGCCAGCTCTCCAACTACGCCCCAAATGGAATCCCCTAGATTGTCCTATTTCTTTGGATCCTTCTCACCATACTCCTGGTCACAAAGACTTGAAACTGTAAAGACATTTTTTAAATGTTATCAATTCTTAAATCTGCTCTCATTTATTATTTTTAATTGTGGTTGAAATATATATCATATAACATTACCATCTTAACCATTGTTAACTGTATAGTTCTGTAGCGTTAAGTACATTCACATTGTTGTTCAACCATAACCACCATCCATCTCCAGAACTCTTTTCATCTTGCAAAACTAAAACTCTATACCCATTAAACAACAACGCCCCATTCCTCCTGTGAAGGCTTATTTGACCCCCAGCCACTCTGTCCACTCATCTGAAGGGTGAAGGTCAAGATCATCTGTATGTCTGCAGGACCTGGTACAGTACCTGCCAGATGCAAATAAGTCAAGAAAAGTTAGATGAGTGAATGTCCTACTTATTTCACCCACGTGATGCCCAATAATTGCTATTTATCCAGTGGCTAGAACGCTATGCAGCTTACTTTTACTTCTCAGAACCACCATCTGCTGGTGTTTGTTCTGCTGATGAGGAAACAGAGGCCCAGAGGTTAAGTGACAGCCTGGGTAACACAACCTGTAAAAGCCAGGCCAGGTGAGTGTGACAGAAGCCCCATCTTAACCACCAGACCCACGGCTTCTCTCTCGTCCATGTCCTCCCTTGTTCCCACCCCACAGGCACCACCCACGTTCATGCCCTCTCTTCCAGCTGGTAGCACTGGGCTTGTGCTGCTCTAACTGCCCTCTCCCCTCCAGCCCTCCCACTCTCTGATCCTTTCTCTGCTCGCTGCTGCTGGGTCAGAATTGCTCAGTCACAGCTCTGCCCATGGCACCCCCTACTCGACTTCCCCACGTTTCTACAGATGTGCCTGTGTATACACATACTCCCAGAATGAAGTTCAAGCTCACAGCCTGGAGTTTTAATCCTCCCACCCGTGCCTCCAACTGCCTTCCCAGCTGCCGCCTCTTCCCTGTTGTCACGGCCACACTCTGACTTGTGTTTCTTGCCTCTGGACCTTTGCTTTTCCTACTTCTTTTGTCCCAGACATTCTTCTCCACTCTACCACCAAGAACTGTGTCCATTTTTTTTTTAGGAAGATTGGCCGTGAGCTAACATCTGTTGTCAGTCTTCCTCTTTTTGCTGAGGAAGATTGGCCCTGAGCTAACGTCTGTGCCCATCTTCCTCTATTTTGTGTGTGGGACGCTGCCACAGCATGGCTTGATGTGTGGTGCTTAGGTCTGTGCCCGTCATCTGAACCCATGAACCCTGGGCCGCTGAAGTGGAGTATGCAAACTTAAGCACTACGCCACTGGGCCAGCCCTCGAACTGTGTCCATTTTTGTTCACCATTGCCTCCCCAGGACCTAGCACAGTGCCTGACATGTAGTAGCTGCTCAATAAATTTTTACTAAACAAGCAAGAGAATAAATGCTGCAATTCTTCCTGTCATTTAAGGTTGCATCTCAGGTGCCACCTCTGTCAGGAAACCTTCCTCCATACCCTCCACAGGACTGGGATGGCTTTCTTTGCACTTCATTTATTCCTACCTTTTCACATGCCAGAGTCTGAACTACATTACATCTTTTGGCTACTTGTTTTAGTCTGTCAATTAGATTGTAAGCTCCTTGAGACAGAAATACTGTCTCTATTTTGAAACATTTGTATACCTCTCCCCACACAGGCTCATACATGAACACACACACACACACACGCACCACAGACACAAACGCGATGCCAAGCACCTGCCTTATGCATACAGTGGTGTCACTCAGCATGTGTGAGTTGATCTGAACTGAACCAGCCAATGTCATCTCTCCTACCTTCTTTTCTTTCTGCAGGCACTGGGACTTCGTCCCTCCTCTCCACCCATTTCTGCTCTGGCCCCCATTTCTCCATCATGTGCCCACTGCAGCATTGCCAACTGGCCTCTGTGGGCAGGAGGAGGATGTATGGTGGCTATCGTGCTATCAGCTTTCCCCATACAGCACGACAGGTAGAGGATGAAAATGGATCCTCCTAAGAACCTTAAATTTATATGTCAGAGAGGGACGCCAGGCCAGGAATGGTGACAGGGATGTCCAATACAAACCTGACAGCCTCTGGAATAACAAAAACAATAAGCATTTAGGGTGATCTCCTGAGGTTCCAGCCACTGGTTAAGCACTTTGTGTCCTCCCATGTAAACCTCCATCAACCTGGTGAGATGACTGTCATTATCTCCAGTGTACAGCTGAGGAGTGAGACAGAGAGCTTAAGAAACTTGCCTAAGAGCACACAGCTGGTAAGTGGCAGCATCTGTATTCAAACCCAGGACCTGTGCACTTAGGTTCTACTCTCTACCCTCTCCCCAAAAGAATCTAGACAATTGGCAGAGGACATAAACTTGGAAACATCTCATCCTGACTGTTTGGTACAAATGAGGAACCCCAAACCCAGACAGGGAGAGTCACTTTACCAAGGCCACATAACTCATCTTGGTAGAGCAGCTACCAAACCCCAGGTTTCCTGATTCCCAGCTCCATGCCCTTTCCATTGTCCTGTACACCCAAGGGCAGGGCCCACTTGCTTCTGGAATGTTCCTCCCGTTCTTCTTTAATGAGCACTCATTGAGGGGTTTTAATGACAAAATTCATTTGAGAGAAGTGTTGATTTTTTTTCTCTAAAGCAAGACAAAATACACATTTTGGGGAGAAGTTCAGGGCAGCAGTTTGAGATGAAGAGAGAGCGGAGCGAAAGGATCAGGATCGAGAGTGGTGGAGGGGTAGGCAGCCACAGATGCCCCCAAAGGGAGGCATCTCTTCTTCCTCAGAAGAAGAGAGATGGTCAACCAAGGGCTTTGGATGGGAGAGAAGCTAAAGAGAAGCAATTCTCCGAATTTTAGGGGTGATGGGTAGTTGATTGGGACCGTGGTCATTATGGTCAAAGTAGAGATGAAGGGGGCTCATGGGCGTAGATTTGGGGCTCTTATGACTCAGGTGTTGCAGTTTCTCAGCAGGTGGCCAGTGCAGTGGGAGAAATGGAGTCTGTGCGGCCCAGACTGGGGTTCCAATTTCAACTTCACATCTGTGACTTTGGGCAAATCACGTCACCGTCTTTAAGATCTCTAACTCTTTATAGAGATGTTGCAGGGAGTGAAAGAGATAATAGAGGTGAAGTCATCATCCATCAGAGGAGGATCACATTTAAGAGCACCTGTGGGAATGCTCCTCTACTCTCAGGGAAGAGGAGCTGGACCATATCTGTGAGTCAGGGCTGGGAGCCATGCATCCATCTCCTCCAGCCACCATGACCCTACCTCATGCCTGATTTGCCTCCTTGATCCTATTCCTTCATCTGGCTCCCAGATGTCTCTGCTTCCTTAGGTTCTGTACCCCTCAACCCTGTTCTCAGCTAGCACTGCTCTCTTCCCCAGAGAGCTCATTCCCACACCACCCAAACACCTTGCCCCAAACTATCCTAGCTTTCCCTATCTCCATGCCGTCTACCACCTTGAAGGACATTCCTCCCAAGGAGACTTTTATTGAGTGCTAGGTATTATTGATTTGCTGGATATTTTTGTACGCATTTTCCTGTAGAGTTCTCACTACAACCATGAGAGACTGGCATTACATTCCCATTTTGTACACGAAAAAAAAATGCCCCAATTTACCCAGTGCTGGGAATAGGTCATTTATTCATTTGTTCTTTCAACACGTGTTTAATGAGTACCTTCAGTTTGCAGGGCTATGTGAGGAACTCAACACAATGATGGACCTGGGTTTTTTTTTTTTTTAACTCCAAGCCTGGTGCTTTATCTGTCATCTCCAGCTTCAATCTCAAATATTCGTTTATCTATGAATACCTCTCTGCTGAATCACTATGTAATTTACACCTGGTCTATGACATCTAGTCCAGTCTGCCTTATATTGTACAGGCAGCCTATATCTAGTTCTCCCATTAGATTGCGAGATATTTGAGGACAGGAACTGTTTTCATCTTTGTGTCTCCAAACTGACCTGAGGGTCGGTCCCTCAATAAATGAGCATTGTGTGAAGTTGAGCTGTGTCGCTGGATAGATTCTTCCTGGGGAAGCCAGACACTGAAATCATGCCCTGGCTTCTCTAGGGGCATTTCAAAGTTGAACATTGCATTTGCAACAACTCCTTTCTTTGAGGCACTTAGAGCACTTTCTAGATCGTAGGTAATTAATCCATGGAACACCTTGGGAGCAAGAACGCAAGCAAGAAATATTGCCTTCCTTCAACTGATGGAGAAATCAAGCACAGAACAGTCAAATGCCTTTCCTGATGCGATATAGGAAGTCAGCTAAGGACCCAAGGAGGCTCATTCTCATCCTCCTGGCTCAGAATTTTGTCCTAACAGCTCTACTGGGGTGGGGACTGCCACACCAGCCAGCCATGGATCCTGGATACAGAACTACAACTTAGATTTCCCAAGGACTGAAACATTTATTTTATCTGATGTTCAAACCAAAAAGTCTGGGTTAAAAAATACTTAAAAATAAATAATCATACTCATCACTTTCAGGTTAACCTAAGGTTAAAATTTTCAGGCCAGCCTGGTGGCGTAGTGGTTAAGTTCGTGCGCTGCACTTAGGCAGCCCGGGGTTCGTGGGTTCAGATCCCTGGCCCGGAACTACACATTGCCCATCAAGCCATGCTGTGGCAGCATCCCATATACAAAATAGAGGAAGACTGGCACAGATGTTGGCTCAGGGCCAATCTTCCTCACCAAAAAAAAAAAATTTTCATTCATTCTTTCAGGACAGTAATATGTGCCAGGGACATAGTAGGTGCTTACTAAGTAGTTGCTGGATAAAGGAAATTCTTTTTTCATTTATTTGACTTTGATGAGATCAGCTGGAGTCCTGTTTTAATGACAAGGTAAGCCTAATTGAAAAAGATCAGATGAGTGTTTTCATGTCAATGACAATGAGGGTAATGATAATAAATCCTGACCTTGTGCCTGTGAAGCCAAACCTCCTGCCACGCGTCACATAAGTCATAGGTGCTGAGTTTTGTTTTCCTGATGAGGATGATTTCTTTTACCTTTATCTCTTAAATGACTCTCCTTTTTGATTAGCCCATTACTCTGTCAGGAGGCCACCTAGAATTAAGAGTATAATTGTGGCCATGGATTAGTATGAAATGAATCAATTCATTAATTCATAATTCAGCCATGCTCTGTTAGTACAGGGTTCAGTTTGACCAATGAGCACTGACCATTTTTCTAAAAAACTCACAAGTCTTATTTGAAACCTTTCCCTAAGTTACATTTTTAAGACTAATTTGCATGATCAATAAAACACATAATTTTCTAAACCAAGGCAAGCTTTGGTCTAGCCTGTATTTAAGCATATGAACTTTAGAATCAGTTAGTTGACAACCACATAGTGACTTGTTGAGATTTTGGTTGGAATTGAGTTTAATCTATAGATCAGTTGGGAAGAACTTAAACCTTGATAATATTGACTTTCCTACCTATGAACATAGAATATCTCTCCATCTATTTAGACCTTCTTTAATTTCTTTCATCGGAGATTTCTTCATATAGATCTTACACGTATCTTGTTAGATTTATGCCTAAGTACTTCCCTTTTTGGTGCTAATGTAAACCAAATCAGTTTTTAAAAAATAAGTTGAACTGAGTTGTCATTTCTTTTTAAACAACTTGGCTGTTTCTTCTACTAATTTTGCAAATTAAACCAAATTGGTTTGGAGAAGTGGAAATACATTCAAGTTATCAGCTCTTCTTATTTATATCTAATGATTCTGTTCATATAGAATAATTACCAACTACCCTCTAATTTTGATTACTTGCATGCTCATGAGATCAGAGGCTCCCAAAATTGAATAGAATAGAGGTTGAATTAAAATTTTCACTTATTATCAAAAATAAAATGCATTGTTCAGGCCAGACTGTTTCACTGGGTACTGGATCCCATATCTTCCACTGATGGAATTCAGACAAAGAATGAGGAAATGCTTATTTCTTCTTGGTGGACTCTTCCCTTCCTAGCCAAGTAAAGGCCTTGAATCTTAGAATGGAAAACTCGTCTGTGTGCCTCAAATTTCTGTATTTCATTTGAAATTAAGATAATGGCCAGCTATCTTAATTGGAAATTAAGAAAGTGTCCAGCCACATATCTCAGACTCAATTCCTCTACCTAGTGACTGGAGAGTCCCTATTCTCATACCTCAATGCTTAAATGCTATGGACCTAGGAAGCCTATGTGCTGAGACCCCCTAACCCACCTGCTGTGGACCAGACACAGTATGACTTCAATCAGAGAAACATCTTCCAGGTTTTGGGAGGCACATTTTCATGCTTTGATTCATTATGGGTAGATTTTTTTAAATAAGCTATCTGAAGCACTCTCCTCCAGAATGTACCATTTGAAATAACAGTAGATTTAAGAAATAAGTCCCCAGGAATAGCCCTGTCTAGACTCAGATGTCCACTATGCTTTTCCACCTGGCAGGTACTCAGCTCTCCAGGTAACAAGATGACCTGGAGCAACTCTCTCTTTTCCATTAGTACCACCTCTCGTGAGGCCAGTCTCCCTCTCTTAACTCTTGGTTCCAGGAGGGTCCTGCCAGCTTTGCTTCAGTGCTCCCTGAGGAGGTAGCCTTGAGAATCACCAGTGCTGCGCTTCATATGTACCCACGGGCTCATTTGCTCAAGCTTTCAACCTTGCAGGCCATTTAACACATGGGCCATGAAACCTGACGACCCACCTCTGGGTTTCAGGTGTCAACCTGGACTCGTCCTCTTACCAGGGCCTTCTCCCCTGAAATTCCCTCTCTCCAGGACTAAAGCAGCTCCTTGAGGCAGCAAGCTCAAAACTCCTCATCTCAAGGGTCTGGCCTGAAAACCATTGCCCATCCTAACATCTCACTCCATAAATCAGGACTAATAAATGCCAGCCCACAAGGCTGACAGTTTGGGTAATACCAGGGGAAAGTGTTTGGAGTTCTTCAGAGGACAAAGGATATTTAGGGGCTAAACTCTATTACAGTCAATGGAATAAGAACACAGTTTTTAAATTGCAAGTTCTGGTGACAGTTTCTCCAGTGAAACTATGTGTCCGAGGACATGAATTTCCATTTTCAGGTCAAACATGCCCACGCTGTTCTGCAACAGTTTATGGCAGCCTTCTGATGTCAGTTCTGTGATTTGAGTTTATTAGTTTCTGGTATTGGGTCCTGTATTTTGAGCGATTCCTATAAAATGTATTTGGGAGTTATTATTTTCCTTTAAAGAATGTGATATTAAAACGAGTTTTTAATAAAGTGTTTTTGAAAAGGCAACAGGATGAAAAAAAGCTGGGCAAAAATTCAGGCTAGTAATGAACTGAATATGTCTCTAATTATATTGAATTTACAAGTAATAGAATGAGGCAGGGTTAGCAATTACTTTTGAGTGATATTGCGTGCCTGAAGGAACAGAAAGCTCCCTTAAAGTTAGAGAAAATGAATAAAAGTGCTGTATCATTACATTTGGTTTTAAATATCTTTCACTCTGGACTTTCAAAGGTCTAATCAGTTCAAAAACAGATTCTCCAATAAACATTTTGTAGAAATTGATGGTTTTCTCAAACCTAAGTTTGGTTTTGATTTTTTTTCTTTATAAAGCCTTGAGTATGGACATCTCTTTACCATGTAGCCCTAATGCCCATGAATTTTCATGGTGCTACCCCAAAGTAAGATTTAGAAAGTGATTAGAAAGTGCTCAATAGAATTCCTACACAGCAGGCTGAAAACTTAAGAGTTAAACAGGTCTGAGTTCTTCAATAAAACAATTTAATCGGATGTATAAATAATTCATTTGATGCCCATAGAACTGCCTCAGCATCATTTGTCTTTAATAAGCCAAATTCACAAATAAATAGGGTGCTGGCTGGCACTGAGGTTCTTGTCTCTCACGGTACGACTCTGAATCGAACCCCATCTTGACCAGAGGAATCATCCATCATTTGAGCAGAGTGCTCAAAGGATAACAGCCTGGGGTAGGGAAGCCCTAGGCTGTTACAGGGTTTGCACTCCCAAATCACGCCATTCATTCTCACAGTCACAGTAACCTCAGGTCTAGTGTCTGCAAGTGAAGACTGACGTGCTGGGTCGCAGGACAATGATGAGCCAGGACTCCTGAGACCTCTGGCTCCCTACTTCAAGGGACTTCTTGTTCTCTGTTGCAGAAATGCACACTTTGTTGTCTGGAGAGTTTTGTATTTCATCCCCACAACACCATACCAGGTAAGTATTATTATACTATCCCTGTTTTGTGCACAAGGAAACCAGGATTTAGAAAGCTTTAGCATCTTGTACAATGTTCTACTGCTAGCCAGTGGCAGCGCCAGACTTCAATTTAGACAGTCTGGTTCCTTAACTGTTAGACTATGTGGGCATATTCTAACGGAGTCTTCTAAGATACCCAAGCCTTATAGAGGTATTCTGAAAAGACAATGGGCACGGATATCAAATAGCTTTGTAGGGAAACTGAGGTGCAGAGAATTCAATGACTTACTAGGATCACAAACATATCAAGTTAAGGACAGATCGCAGGTTGCTTCAGAGAGCCTGCCTCCGAGTTGGAACTGCTGCTTCTCACGTGTGGGGCTTGTATGTGACATTCACACCAGTGGCCTGGCCAGAGCCAGGGACCACAGTGGAGGTTCCTTCTTGGCTCTGCCCCCAAGCACTTCCCTCCTGGGATTGGGCCTCACTTTCCTCATGTGTCATACAGAGAGAGATAGATTTTTAAATCTTTTGCATTCAATTTCATCACTAAAATTCTACAGCCTCCAGGCAAGAAGGATACTCCATTATGGAGTCAATCACACCTCACTTTTCTGGAATGCAGAGCTACAGTGCTATGACCCTAGTAGAAAACTTAGAGTGATGACACTAGCCTGTCTCCCTCCCCATGTTACCTGCTGATTGGCAAACATGACCTCCTCTTCCCCTCCTCCCTGCTCCCAATGATAAAGGGACTTTGGGAGGCTTAAACTAAAGTAATATGGCTTTTCTCTAACTGCTCACTACCATCTTGGGCGAAATTTGTGCTTATGTGTGAATGGCTCTATACTCCTTTATCCTTCCCTGGAGCCATTTCATCCACCGGATTATGACTCCTTGAAGCAGGAAGCGAGATTTTACCTTTAATGTCCTAGAAAATCGCCATAAGATATGTCACAAGGATGAAACAAAGTCATTTTTACCTGAGGCTTTGATAACCCTTTTAGTCAGATGCTTTTGCATGAAGTGTAATCCTGGGTGAATTTACTCTGCCAGGAGTTAATGCATTTAGCAACAACGCATTATGGCAAATGCCACTGCCTGTCAGTTGTTTAACATCAGGATCATAAAGAACCTGTCTGGTCTGCTCCAAGTCTCCTTTATCTTTCATCTCCTCCCTGCAGATTGGCACTTGCTTCTGTTTTATTCAATCCTCGGATAAAAGGCCAGAGGATTGCTTCATGATTTGGACTTCTGTGTAGAACGACGTTAGCTTTGCGAACCCGAAGACATTCATTTTTCTTCCTTAGCAAAACCCAACATAATTTGTATTCTGATTTCAAAGACACCACTGTAGGTGACCTTTAAGAGGATCGCTTGAAATAACTGACAATCTAGGCAGCAGATCTCCATATCTGCAGGGTCATTGTCTTTTGATCTACTCAGTGTTCTGCCTTCTAATCTTTATATGCCTCCAAATAGTTTTATTACATGTCCTCACTCTTATCATCATCAGCATTCGGACGCCTGGTTTCTTTACTTTATCTGTTAAGCAGAAGTATATTTAGTGTTCAAAGGGATACATCTTAAAAAAAGAAGAAAAAGGTGAACTCTTTGATATATTACAAGTCTTTCACAGCATGAAATAACTATTGCCTATTATTTTACTCCTGACGTTTTTATTTTTAAGGGAATTTCACTTGATTTGTGGTGCTGACACCTCTGATATGTTGTTTCCAGTGACCTTACATCCAAAATCAGTAGCGTGTGACGTTTGATGGCCCAGATAAAAAACATTAATGGTGGAAGAGAGGGTTTATTTTCCTGGTCATAAATTAAGTTTAAATAACTCTGAATTTATTTTAAACTCTCCAGTACTTTTTACTGTCCAGGCAATAAATGTATTTATTAGTGGGGGCCTACCTGGGTTTCCTACACAGAGCCCTTTGCTTGGCTGCTTTGAATCTTTTCTTTCTCCCTCATGGAAAACACATCTTACCTATAAACGCTGATTTGCACAAATTGTTCTCTAATTTCTACCAATAGGGATCAGAGAAAGGGCTGCTTATCAGAGAAGTAAACCAACGGTTTTTTGTTGTCAATCAGGTTAAGAAAAGTGGGAGTCATAAAATATTCACTGATGAGGGTAATCCAGTCCTGAATGACTTCTGTTTTGGAATTAGAAGTAGAGACACAGGCACAAGCAGCCATGTCCTCATCCCTCTGTAGCCCTGTGTGAAAGGTTTGCGCTACATCCTGATTTAATTTTCACAGAAGTAGAAGCCCATTTCCCCATTTTGATCTTTATAACTTTCCATCTTTGTGTGTATATCTTTTGGTACTCATTCATTAGATGCATCATAAAATTGTATTGAGAATTTCTCAGTTAAAAAAATTATGATTTAAAAATTTTTACCTATATGTTTGAAAATTGCCTTATATATATTTTTATTGAGATGTAGTTCACATACCATAAAATTCGCCATTTTAAAGTGCACAATTCAGTGGTTTTTAGTATTCACGAGGTTGTGCAACAATCACCATAATCTAAGTCCAGAACATTTTCATCACCCGAAAAAGAAGCCCCCCCCACCTGTTAGCAGTCACTCATCATTCCCCCCTCCCCAGCCCCTGGCAACCACTAAACTACCTTCTCTATGGATTTGTCTATTCTGGATATCCTATATAAACGGAATCATACAATATGTGGCCTTTTGTATCTGGCTTCTTTCATTTAGCATAATGTTCCCAAAGTTCATCTGTGCTGTAGCATGTATCAGTACTTCATTTCTTTTTGTGGCTGAATAACATCCCATTGTATGGATATACCACACCTTGTTTATCCACTTATCAGTTGATGGATAGATTTTTCATTTAAAAAATTTCACCTATATGTTTAAAAGTTGCCTTATAATTCATTCCTCAGGCATTTCTCCTGTTTGGAATATTTTTAAAAGTTAAATCTTTGAAAGCAATGCTATAAAATATATGTTATTTTAATATCTTCAGTAATGACAATCACATATCTCTTATTGGTTATGTATAAATTTCTTATGGACCTTGTCACAAAACGGGAGAAAAGTAGAATGCAAGAAGCTCTTTATTGTATGAGTAGGGTAGTAAAACAATCAGTCATTCACTAAATATAAATTCACATTTAAAGATTACATGTGATTCTTGAATATACAGAACGCTGTTCGAGTGCCTTTCATGAAGACCAGCTGCCTGACCCCCCAGAGGACCCCAGGACACCTTCCCTTGGGGTACAGCCATATCCTAGACATGTTTGCCCTTCATTGGCCTGTAAGTTCTGTGTGGGCAGAGGCTGTGTCTGCTTCATTTTGTCTCCAGAGCCCCAATGCACTGTACTCTCCAGAATACAATGCTTTGTACCTAGAAGACACTCACAAAACCAGTTTAACGAATGAACTAAATTATATGCTCTCCTGCTTTTTGTGCTCAGTAAGAAAAAAAGAAGAAACTTTTATAAAAGGCGTTCTGATCATGCCCAATTGGCTCCTGTTTACCATTTACATATAGAGAAGCGCATGGTTCACACTTGTATGGTTTGATGAATGTCCGCAAAGTGAGTACAGCTGTGTGCCTACCACTTGGCTCAAAAACCACAATGGACCAGCCCCCCAGAATCTCTCGAGCTCTCCCAGTCAATATCCCACCCTTCTCTCCAACGGCAACCACTGTCCTGACTTCTAACACCGCAGGTGATTTTGAACTTTACATAAATAATACTCCTTTTACACTCGTGACATCTTCAAAATAAGGATAAAAAAGAAAGTTTGCAGTCTTATAATCAGGATACACATGATATACAATCTTTAGATTCTAAGCAGCAAAGGCTGAATTAATCTAAAGGACAAAGATGCAACCCACATTTTCACTTCTGCCTACGCTGAATTAAAAAAAAGATTCTTTCATGTTTTCTTATGTTTTAATGATCATTCATTTTATCGCTTAATTTCTGAGTATAGAAAAGTGTGAAGCAGGCTAAGTTTATCCACCTCCTTCCACCTGGATTTGTTCTTCTTTTTTCTCTCAAGGACTTTGTCTTAGTTTATTTGGGCCCCTGTAACCAAAATACCATAGACTGGTTGGCTTATAAACAACAAACATTTATTTCTTACAGTTCTGGAGGCTGGGAAGTCCAAGATCAGAGCACCAGCAGATTCAGTGTCTAGTGAGGGTCTGTTTCCTAGTTCATCGACAGACAGTGGTCTTCTCGCTGTGTCCTCACATGGTGGAAGGGGTAGGGGAACTGTCTAAGTTCTCTTTTAAAAGGTCACTAATCCCATTCATGAGGCTCCACACTCATGACCTAATCACCTCCTAAAGGCCTCACTTCCTAATCCATTACATTGGGGATTAGGTTTCAACATAAGAATTTTGGGGCGACACAAACACACAGTCTACAGCAGACCCATTCCTGGTTCCATTCCTCACAATTCATCTTAAGCATTAACTGATCATGACATTGTTCAATAACAGTTACTGACTACCTCCTTCTAGTGGATCTCTCAATGTTGGAAAGATCTTAAATTCTCAGGAGACATTGGAATTTGAGATGGTGTGGCTGTAAGCCAGGGTATCACGAGAATGGGGAGCTCAGAGGAATGAGTATCTTGAGTTCAGCAAACCTTTGACAGGGTCTACCACGTTATCCTTGTGGCCCAGAGGGAGGAGCCTGCGACTGGCAGAATAACAGCCTGACACTGAACTGGGAAGTAAAACTAATCCACCAGATGATAGAATAATGATGCAAAAAGATCTTGACAGTCTGAAATGATAGCCCCAAACTCACTGAATTTAATGGTGATAAACATAAGGTTCTGTTATCAGGATAAATCACTAGTGACACACCTACAGGATGAGAGAGGCTAACAAACATCCATTCAGGTATAAAAAAGTCCTAGATTTCAGTTGACTGTAAGGGCAGCATGGTGTGGCTGCCAAGAGACTACTTCAATCATAGACTTTCCCAGAACAAAAGAAGTCACTGTTCCTCTTTTTCCTGCCATAGTCAGAAGCATTTGGTGTATTTTATTTGGTTTAAAGCATCACATTTAACAAGGAACATGGTAAAACTAGAGAGGGTTAAAGGAGGGTGAAAGGACTGATAATGATTGGGAAACCTCATCATACAAGGGATGGTTGGAGGGTCTGGGCATCCTTAGTCAGAGGTGGTCTACGGTTTTCTCACATCTGAAGGGAGGTGAGAGGTAGCATGGAGTGGACTTACTACTAGTGTATGACCTTGGAAGGCATCTAATCTGTTTGCAAGTTGTGAATGGGTTTTGACCAGATGATCACTAAGTTCATTTCAGAAAAAAGCCATGAATTTTGTAACCTGTGTAAAATGGAGACACACGCAGTTCAGTCTTAGTGTCCCATTCAAGAATAGTTTAGCAGCCAGACTTAATTAAAAATCAATTACATTAAAAAATTACTTTTCTCAAAAGGTACTATATTTACCCCACACTCATTCTGATTCATCAACCTGCCCTTTCCTCTGCTACCTTATTCCTTCTAAAAGCCCTCAGAAGAGAACTAACATTTGTCAAATACTTGATATGTTCCAGGTCATGTTTACATTTGGTGTCTCATTTAATTTTCACAGGAACCACGCAAAAGTTATATTATTATAACGATGACCATTTTACATGTGAGGAAATCCTCTTAGAAGGCGTCATTTGCCCGAGGTCCCAGCTGGTAAGTGGAGTGTGGGGTTTGAACTGAGGTCTCCCTCTCCCAGTGGCAGAAGCCTCACAGAGCTTAGCGAGGTTTGTCTGAAGTCAGCCCGCTCTATTTGCCATAGGTGGTGTGTCTGGCTCTACGCTTCCAGCCTGGCTTTTGATGTAGGGACAGAGAACCAGGTCGACATTATGTGGCAGCATGTTTTTTTCCTAAGAAAACTGTTACTCTGCTCTCTATTTTCTCTTCCATGTCAGGGTTCCTCTGCTTCGGGTCTTCTCTGTGCCCAAATTGCATGTCAGTCCCTCCCCTACTCTCCGAGAAACACATTGTAGAATGAGCTGACCCAAGGAGAAGGGACTCCAAGCGACAATCTTGCATTTCCTTCAGACTGCTGCCAAGGCCAAATGCGTGACTTGCCTCTAGTTCAGTTCACTTGTCTTTTGTGTGCATGGCTTCCTCTCCAGTTTCACGAAGGCTGCTCCACAGGCAGCCAGAGACACAAGTATTACTTTCAGTAAATTGTACCATTGTAGATAAGGTGGCATGTTTCAGGGATCAGGCAGCAGGCTACAGGGAGTATTGGCTCTGGTCTATTGAGAGGGCTCCACTTCTTTTATGTGAGAAAAGAAAATTGGCTTTCCACACTCAATGCCCAGTTCAGTGCTGCCAACAAATGTTTATCAAATGAATGAGTGAATGAATGAGTGCATGCTCAGTGTCATGCTCAGCTACTACTCTCAGAGAACTCCCAGCTGTCAGTGAGGTAGGCCAGGAACACTGCTATTTCCTGCCTGCCTGAGTGTGTGGCAGCTCATGAGAGTTCTGATTTTTGAAACTCAAGTAGGCACATTTGTATAATACATAGTAATTAAATCCTCTTTAAAATTAAATTCATTAAACAATTTATCAATGAAGCAAAGTTGGTCCCAAGGATTTGTGCAAAAAAGGGAGGAAGGAAATAGAAAAGAAAAAAGAAGAAAGCTTGATTCTACAGATCAGACCTCATCAGAGCCATCTCGAGGACAATTTTGAAAACCTTTTAAACCCACCATGTATCAAGAAATCCGAAGAACCATATCCACTTCCTTGCACTCATTTCTCCAGGGGAGAAAAGCCACACAAAGCAAGGGTGGCAGAGGAAATTGGGCAACAGGGCAAGAAAACCCTGCACAATAAGAAAGAAAAGGCTAACCTGTCTTTTAGCTTCTTTATGGGGGAGGGAGGTTGATCACTCCATCACAGTGAAAGACAAAGTTTCAGGGAAGAAAATTGGTCTTCCTCTAGTTGGGGCTGAATCTAGAGCCGAGCACAGTGGCACTTTCCAGTGGAGGAGTCTCTACCATGCAGGAATGCAACGTCTCATTAGTATGGGGTACTGATAATGATCTGATAAGCTCTTTCATCCATTACTGATGGATGCCTTCCAGAAGACCTCCACAGATGTAACACCTCAGCCAATTATGTGAACCCCTTTCCCCCAGTCTTTATCATTAACCCCAACACACTTCTATTTTCAGGAACTCATGCTTTATCAACGGCCATTGACGCTTCTGATTTTTCATGGAGGTTTGGGAGAGTTGGAAAGTGAGGGAGGAAAGGAGGAAGCCCTGGATTTGGTTATCTCTTGAATTTTCAGCAGGAATGTCTGGCTGCTCACAGCCAGTAATGGTGAGCAAATGGCTGTGAAAACCTGAACCGCCAGACAACCCCCCAGTTCCTATCCCCCTCCCCAACACCGATTAATTGATTAACCAAGAGTTCTTGAAGAGAGTGATTTGATGAGGGTAATTTATAGAGATGGTATCTTTTGTCATCATTTGTCTTTGAAAACATAGAAGAAAACTGCTTTTAAGTGGACGTAGCCCGCCAACATGAGCAATGGTGAACGGAGCATCATCAGTTACAGCAGACTGCTCAATTTTGTACCTTTTCAGCCAGTCAAATACCCAATAACCACAAAGGGAGGAAAAAAACATATCTTCACTCTCTACGTTTTAAACTTTTCGAGCACTGGCTTATGAAAATATTTGGGGTTGTTCACTGCTCTGCTCTCTGTAGCATAAACATTTATTTAAATAGGGCTGTCTCTAGTAATGAAGAATGAAGGAAAAACAATGGTCTGATTTTGACAAATTAACTTGTGATTTGGAGAGTCAGTGAAGCAGGGAAGAGACATTCCTAACTATACTAATTAAATGAGCTTGCAACATTTATTTTAATGCAATGGAACCAGCCATATGAAGATGAACATTTTAATTTATTTTGCAGTGACATTATGAAAAATTTCACTGCTGCAGATTATCTACAAAAACAAATCTCATCAGCATCTAAGTTTGTGCAGGAAATTTCCATCTTTTACATAAGCCTGACCTTCCCTGGTGGAAGCAAGTGCGAATGAGCGAAGTTACTTGAAAAGTTTTTCTGAAGGTTGTCTTTCCACCGAGGCCAGGCTTTATGTTCAAATGACTTTCGTGCCAAACACATCCATTTTTCATGGTGCGGCGTAGATGAAAAATTCCGAATCCATTCTACGGGGAGTGCAAATATAGCTCATTAGTTCTAAAACATTTTTCATGAAAGACTGCAGAGTATTTGCCAGCAGATGAGGCTGCATAGTTCCAGCCAAGAATGAACGCCACATGTCCCACTAATTGTTTTTTAAAGTTGTTCCTTTCCTCTCTGGCGCCCAGTAGCTATTGAAAATAGGAAATAATATGAAAAATGGAGGGGGAGCCCAGCTTACTTTGACATTATTCTGCACTTGGTGTCTTGTCTTTTTTTTTTTTTCTCACTCTTTCTACATGCAGCCATATTCTAGAAGGAAAAGATGCAGTTTTGTAGATGATTGAAGCATTTTTGCTTCTCCTAGAGACAAATAGAGTGCACATTTTCTGGAGAGTTAACTATTGCCTGAGGGCAGCATGGCTGGAGCCTCTCCTTTGGTGCCACAGGCTCAGCTGGCTGGTTGGCTGATGAGGACCAGGCAGACAAAATGACCTCCTCCCAGAGAGGGGGTGAGTGGGTTGCTGGCTCCTGGCCACCGCCACAGCCAGCTTTAAGGAAGTCATGCTGTCCAGAGATGTCTTCCAGACTGACATTCCCATTGGAGCTCTGCCAAGGAACCGCAGAGGAGAGCAGACCATCTCCCTCTCCAAGCCAATGCTGCCCGCTGGCTATTGCTCGAAGCCTGGTGGGCGCAAACCTCTCTTGCTCTAGAGACCTTTCCCTCCACCCCCACCCACCTATTGTTTCACATCTGAGGGGCCTGAGATGGTCTGGCTGGACCACATTGCTCTCAGTAAACCTCGGTTCCCACGTAGGGCCTCTCTGTGGTCTTGGCCTCTGTCTATCCAACTCACCACATATCGTTGTGACTGAGAAGAGGTCATACCCTCCTGGAGTTTTGGCCAGTTCTTTTCAGATGTGGACTCAGTGCACACCAGGAGGGCTCTTCATGGGGTCTGCATTCCCCCAAGGGAGCTGAGCTTCTCATCCTCCAGTTCTCAGTCTGCCGGGGCCGTGGATCCCTGCTCCTTGCACTGTCCCTCCGAGCTCTTCCCTCAGCCCTGGGCACAGGAAGCAGCTGAGAGCGTGTTCCTTATCCCAGTGCATCCTCTGCCCTGGGCATTTACAGGGCTAGTGGTCGTTGGCCCAGCAAACACGCATGGCCTGTGGGGTGGAGTGGGATGGTCTACCTGGGTAAGAAGGGTCTGTCTTCTCCACCCTGACCTGAGTAACCTCAGCAGAGTCTGAAACACTTACGCCACCCACAAGCTTTGGGCGGTTACCTGGGCAGTTCCGTGGTCTCCTGGAGGACCCAGTGCAGGTCTGAGGAGCAGGATAGCCTGCCCTCCCCTTCATGCTGCAGGGTGGCTGATGTCCTCTGGAAAGGGTCATGCTGCTGAAACGTGTTAAGTTCTTTGGGATCGAGAGCAAGGTTCCTCAATTCGTGCCCAAGGTGTTATTTAGAAAAGTATCTGTGTTACTGTTGTTTCCTGAATAGAGGACATTGCCTCCAGTTCAGCTCCTATCAGCTATTTGAGGAATGATTATTTTGTGTAAAAAAGTCGTTGTGCTCAAAGGAATAAATGCATGGTTTACTTGTGGCAGGGAATTAAAGCGAATTACAACGAAATCAATCGATAGGACAAATTATTCCTACTTCTCCCCTACGATCTCCTTGAAAAAACCAAATGAACCAGTTAAAGGTTAGGAAGATTATAAATCACAGAGTAAGAAGGGCCCATTTAGAGTTCTGTTGGGGCTTAGCTGATAGTCCCATGGAGAATTCCTATAGTGTTCTATGAGATGATAGAATCAGGTTTCCTGGAATCAACATGATAAATTTGAATATGAGTCCCTAAAAAACATCTTGGAAACTGTCCTTCTGCAGGGAGCTACTCCCATCACACCCCCGCCCCTTTTAATGGCCCTCATTTCAGATCCCTGTCCAAGCCCTAGACAGCCTGGCACATGGCAGACATTCAATAAATGTTTGTGAAGTAACTAAGTTAGAAAATAATCTTTTGGGAGAAAAAAGAGCATCCTGAAATGAAAGTGGGCCTTTGCTGTAGGGACTTCTTTGGAGGCTTCCAAACTCAGGAAGTATGAGTTCCCGTCACTTCCCTAAAGCTAATGTACTGGCTAATCGTTTCCAATGCTGGAGGCAGCACAGTTTGGTGGCTCAGACAGCACTGCATTTGAGCCAGCTTCCCCCTTGCTAACTCTGTTTCCTTGGGCAGGTTATGCCCTGTGTCTCAGTTTTCTTGTCAGTAAAATGGTGTCGGCAATAATAGGGCCTTCTTCACAGCGTTGTGGAGAGGACTAAATAGGTTAAGTTACATAAAGCCTCATTTCTCCACATGGCCCTTTGGAAAGACCATGAAAGATGGAATAAGAGATCTCACACTCTCACACAATTGAGAGTTCAAAGGGAATCTCATTGGGCCCCTAATTCAACTCTGTTGTTTTACAGATGTGGAGACCGGGGTCCTAAAGTGGAAACGGACATGTGCAAGATCCCATAGCAAAGGTCAGGGCCAGTACCCACCCCAGGAGTCCTTAGCTAGGATTTTGAAACAAGTTGCAGAATCCTCAGATGCACTTAAGTCCCGCCTAGGCAGGGCAGCAACATCACTGCTTTGTTGACAAATATTTATCAGAGCTTTGTACTTGCCACCTGTTGTGTTTCTGCTCAAGAGGAGTGTATAATGTAGTTGGGAAGATAAAAATATATGAAAATTAATGTGAGCATCACCTATTGTGTTCACTAACACAGCACAGCCTACATATAGTAAGCACATGGGAGAGAGAAGGAAGGGTGGAGTGGGGAGGAATCATGCAAACTCCTGAGACACTTACTTTCATAGAATATGGCAGTAGTTGACTTGGTCCCCAACCCCACCTCTCCTGGGGAAGAGGCACACTCCCCATCAGTTTCCTCTGTAGCAGTGGCAAATTCAACTTGAATTACAACTTGTGTGGGCAGAGGAAAGATTACACCTTTATTTGCCTGTGGCTAAACTGGCCTTCCTCCTGAGCCCCTACCAGTAGGAGGGGAAAATGAACTAACTGTCCAACCCTGTTTACATGTAGACCAGATGACTTAGTCCCTTTAGATGGTGTTAAGACTCTTTCTGATACAAACATTCCATCTCTCAGAGACACCCCCTTAGGCCATCTTCTTCTCTTTTGGGAGTATTCAAATATGTGGAAGGACTGGAGAGACCAACGGGGTCACACGAGCAGGGCAGATTAGGGATCCTTGGGCATGAGGTCCTCGGCCTCCCTAGGGTGATGCTCCATGTTCACCTGGGAGCTGCTTGCCCTGTTGGCAATGGCGGCTGAATTTGGGAACTCCTAGTCTTGTGCTTCTGCTTGACTAGGGGTCTGCAGCAGCCCGTGGCCCTGACTCAGGGGTCCACTCTACAACCTTTGCTCTGGGGCCAGCTCACCCCCAGGGGCCCCCTCTGGCAAGATTTTCCCAGTCAGACTCTGAGCAACTTCTACGTTCTGCCTATGCCACATGGACCCCAAGAGATGACTTGAAAGCCAAACCTTAGGGTCTCTGTCTTAGTCTGCTTGGACTGCCACAACAAAATACCATACATCGGATGGCTTAAGCAACAGAAATGTATTTCTCACAGTTCTGGAGGCTGGAAGTTCCAAATGAAGGTCTAGCAGTGTCGGTTTCTGGCGAGAACTCTCTACCTGGTTTGCCTTCTCACTGTGTCCTCACATGGCCTTTCCCCAGTGTGTGCACGTGGAGAGAGATATCGCTGTCTTCCTCTTCTTTTAAGGCCACCAATCCTATCAGATGAGGACCCTACCTTTATTACCTCAATTAACCTTAACTACCTCCTGAAAGCCCTATCTCCAAATACAGTCACACAGGGGCTTAGGGCTTCAACATATGAACTGGAAGGACACAGTTCAGTCCATCGTAGTCTCTCTGTGCCTGGCCACAGTGTGAGACCACCTTCCCAGGGAAACTCTGAGAGGGGATCTCTTTCCAGAGTCCAAAATAGGGTAGAGGAGCAGCGGCCTCTCTTGGCCCTAGATGTTGTCTAGTTCAGGAAAAATATGTATGTGGCTTGTAGATAAGAAAAAGAAGCTAAGAAGACATTTCTAACAGCAAAGCAGAACATTTGAGACCTGAATTTTAATCTCTTAATGATTTTCTGTATGACCCTAAGGTGGCATAATCTCCCCTTGGATTTTATCCCTTCTTCCCTAACATAGGGGGCTGTTGACCTACTTCTGAAGATGGTTGAGGGGAACCAACACCCTTCTTCCCTAACATAGGGGGCTGTTGACCTACTTCTGAAGATGGTTGAGGGGAACCAACAGAAGACATAATTGCAAAAGTCTTTTTTGCAAACAGGAAGATGCTTTTAGATGCCATAAATAAAAATAATGCAGAATATGCCTCCTTTCAAAATCCATGACATCTGTAGAGTAAAGCATGAGCTCTCATCACTGAATCTAGTTCCCTATGGTTTGTAGGATTGCTAAGATGGAAAATGAGTCTTCTCATCCAGAGGGTGAAAGGAAAGCTTGGGGAAATTGGCCTCACTGAAGAGAGATGGATTCTGTGAAATTCAGGACAACACAGAAAACATTGTACACAATCCTCCAGTGACAGTTTGTCAAAGAGAAGCAAATCCTTCAGGACATTCTCTTTAATATACTTTTAGTAAATGTTTTATTGTATTGGATTATGGGAATTAAGGGAATGAAGGATCCATACTGCATTTTTCAAAAGCAATATTTTTAGAATCACAAATTATATTGAAATTTTTATACCAAGAAAATAAAAACAAAGATCGGAGGAACTAAACAGCATTTATATATGTCTCTACAGAGATATATATGTATATTAGCAAATTGAAATATAGCAAATACACACAAAACACCCACATAGATGCAAATTATATTTTTGACACATTTTCAGCACAATCACCTAATACAATTTTCTTTTATAGGCAGAGGTAATAAATAGTGCAAATGTATATTTATGGTGTGTTTGACAAATGTATTTGCTTTCGGTCAGAGGGAAAAGCTCCAGTGATTTTGCAGTGGAAATGCTTCTAATCTACCTGGACAAAATCGCTCTCTTTCTTCCAGATTTCTCACTGTGACTGAGACTGGGGTGGGAACCACCTTTTGGTCTCAGAGCTTGGTACATGCTTGGGATAAAGGTTTGGAGCATACTTGAAAATCAGGAGGTTATAGTGTTTGTGTGTGTTTATATCTTGTCTCCCCTCTAAGACTATATGCTTCTAGAGAGTAAAGACAACGTCTGTTACTTCACAGATCTTTCCGCCTCCAGGACAGTGATTTGCATGTAGGAGGTGCGACATCAGACTGTGTCGGTTATTATTCTGCCCAAGTAGTGGTTGTGGTCTTCAGGGAACCAGACATACATTAGATGCTCCAAAAGGACGCTCCACTTCAGCGTGTCTGAGAATCAAAACAGGGACTTACTCTTAATCCAAGATATGAGAGTATTTTCCTAGCTGATGAACTTAGCTCCCAAGTTAATTCTTCTCCTTTAAGTGGATCCACCTCTCCAGTGTGTCATCTGGGGGTACAGGTGTTGACAGATCGGTTTGGTTGAAAGAAGCAGACTTTAGACTAAACAAGTGAAGAGTGGTACATCCTACAGGTCTAGGTAGGTAAGAAGCAGGCCCAGAGGCTCCATTCTGGCAAGGAAGGGGCAGCTGGAGGGTAGGAGTAGAAAATGAGGTTCTGGGACATTTGACCCTTAATTAGAGAGCTGCTGCCCCATCCCAGGCTGTCCCTGGGAAAGGCTCCTTCTGGCCTTGGGCGTGAATATTGCCCAGGGAAGCCTGTGGGTAAATTTGCCCTTGGAACAGGAATAGGGAACCATCCCACAGGAGCAGAGGGAATGGGGTTCCAAGGTAGATAGAGATGGGGACTAGTCATTAGACCCACACCAGAGCCCAGTGGTGCTCACCTTGGGGACAGTTTCCGGAGAGAATACTTGGACATTGGTGGCTAATTTCATAACAGAGACTCAGCTGGTGAACAACACTTTCTCGTCGATACCTCGAAGCCAGAGGGCTCCTGGGGACAGCAAACTTGCCAAGCTTCAAATGCAAAGGAACTTTAGGGAAATGGGAGACCATGACTGTTTGCCTGGCCCGTCCCCTATTCTGTTCCCTTTCTTGGTTCCACGTCTGGTAAGGAGGGTCTCATTAGGAGGGACTGGGTGTTTCCTTCCTTTATATGTGCATGTCTCTCTCTAGGCCTCAAAATGAGACCCGGACCACCCCCACCACGCTGCTGTGAACAGATATATTTAAATTTCTTTAAGCTTGGGTGATGTCCTCGGATGAGGAGCTCTAAGTACCAAGAATTATTGTTATTACTATGTAGTTACTGCCTAGCATGCAGCGAATTACCCTGCCCTGCTGTGTAAAAGATGTATAGTTGGGATGGGGAAGTGTGGGAGGAGGAGAGGCGTCGAGACTGCAGGAGGAACCAGAAAGAAATGCACTAAAGAGGGGCTGGGAAGGGAGCACCCCAGGCATGGAGGTCTCCACCAGGTGCACTCTTATGGTGGGAAGCAAGAAAAGATTTCTTTCCACTCAGCAAAGGTAAGACACCATGAAGGTGCTAGGACTGGAGAGGAAACACAGCATGGGGCTTGAAAGCGTGGATTTAAATCCCAACTCCAACACTTATAATTGTGTGCCTTGGACAAGGTAATGAGCCTGTCTGGGTCTTGGTTCGTGGTACCTGGCACACAGAAAGCTCCAATTAGTTGTAGCAGTTATTATTACTACTATCCTACTGCTATTACTAGTCCCTGGTCCAGTTGTCAATGATTTGCAGAAGGACCCGGTACATAATCTGAAGCATTGTTTTCAGTCAGGATTTCCCAAGAGGGATTGCCAAAGAGATCCAGGAGAAATGAGAACCCACACCAGTGCGGAATCATTGAAAGGGGTCAAATGGATGCCTTCTAGAATTGCCAAGGACCCCCACTAGGTGGGGGGGGTCTCAATTCAACCTAAAGACAGTTGTTGAGAGGTGGCAGTCGTGCTAGTGAACACTGGGTTTCTGATTATAGAAGAGCAGCCAATATGGGCATAGGATTGATCAATGGGGAATAAGACCAATAATCCACATCCGTCTCTCCACCAAGAAATCCGGAGACTATTCTAAAAACCACTGCTGCAGATGGTGCATCCAGTTCCTCTCCAAGGCACCAGAAGCAGATGGGCTGGGCGGTCTTTACTGAGACTTCACATCACATCTCTGCTTCAAGAACACCACACAAGGCTGGGACAACCTCTGTGGTTACATAGTCACCGTACGAGCTTTGCTAGGCCTGGGGCAGTCTACCGTAAGAAGTACCAAACGTGCTACTGCCCACAGAGAACTAATGATAGAGGAGGTAAGACAAAGCCTCCAAGGAAAGTTGACCAACAGTACAAGGTGAGACATGACTGGAGAGTCGGTGCAACTGGAGTTTGGATTCAGAGAGTCCTTTCAGCTTCAGTGCTCAGAGAATGCTTCACTGCTTCCTGGGAGATCACAGGGCAACCCAATACGGGAACATCAGATCTAGAATGCAAATAAATACCCCCCCAATAATAGACTTGGGTGATGTGCACATGCTGTCAAACCAAGATAAAAAATGATCACGTCTTAATAACTGGTTGCCGGATCCACAAATGGGTTGAGGTTGGTAGTTGGCTTTTTTCCCACTCAGTTGTTTGAAGGGATCTGATGATTTGGGAGCATGTAACTAAAAGCAACCCCCCACCCCCCCATCCCGGAATTGAGTGATATGAATTAATTCAAAGAACAGGCTTCACTCTGAATTAAAACCACAGTATTTAAGTGGCAGGAATGGTCAGGCGGGTGGATGTATGACCTGCACCCTGCATCTCTTACTTCCCTCCCTTACTGTTTTCCTTTTATTCATCCCTATTTTGGTCTATTCCTGGAGTAGAGGAACTTCCAGAGATCAGTATAGTAAGTATTACTCATTGGAACATTAATTGAAAGGTGTCCTTTCCATCTTCCCTCTTAAAGACTCAAGAGAATTATTTCTCAAACTCTTCTCTCTATTAAATTAATAAAACAAAACAAAAACACTTTTAAAAAAGTAAAAAATATCCCACTAAATAGTACAGGCTGTGAGATGCCAAGCAGTTTAAATTCCATCAGCATATTTTGTTGATTCTTTTCTATTTCAGGAAAACAGGGCAATTCAGAAGACTGAGAAACACATGGGACTTCTAGATCAGATGCGCCTCACAAATTCATACGTCCTGTTTGGGAAGGAGGCCATTTTGAAACCTGCTCCACGCCATCATTCCAGATCTCTAGTGAATTTTTTTAGATTTAGGAAATAAAACAAAACAAAACATCTTCTCTGTATGTGGTAGAATTTCACTGGGATGCAAAGTTGGGTTAGAAGGATATGAAGAACTCAGTCCCACTTATGATGCAGGATTTTAGGGGCCAGAAAAATGTGCTGTGAGTCACCCCATCTGCTTCCTAGACAGGGCAGGTGGGGGAGGATCCCCACTGGTGTGTGATAAAGTAATGGGCTATTTTGAGTCCTTTTACTTAAAGTAATGAAAGAATAATTGTGTTGTCTGCTGTTTTCAACAGATGACCTGGCTTGGTTCTTTAAAAAAATACAAAAAGAGTGAAGCACACAACATGCCAGTGAGAGGAGCAAACGTTTTTGTTTGTTAGAGATAATTTTTATGGCAAATTGAACATTGCAGATTGTGACCAACCTGACATGTTGTCTCCCTCCTGCTCCTTCCCTCAGCTGGCTCGGAGGAAACGTGCTTCCAAGTTTGAGAATTCATCCTGTCTGATTAATGATGTGTACACAGAGATTTCAGTCTCGTCTTCCTTCTCTTGGTCTTTTTCATTCTGTTGTTTGCTGTGCTACAACCCTGCGGATAGATGGTTCTGCCGTGATAAATGTAAAGTTTGCATAAGCCATGTAACAGCAGGACAGCCTATTATCACTGTACATTTTCCATGGCTGTGCAAACCTCTGTAGGCTATTTTATTGCTAATAGATCCACAGAGAAACAGTAGTGATTTTACGACTCTTTTTAAAATGGAAATTCATGTTTGAGAAATACAACTGGGAGGAAACAGATGTAAACCACTTAAGCATTTGCAGAAAATTGAGATGCACACTCTTATTTACAGACCTACATAGCCTCCATTGCTTTATTTTCAAAATTAAAATAAGCAATCTGTTTACCATGGGAAATGAGGAACTGTAAACTTGTTGTTTTTCCTTTTACACGGCAATGGCCGCCATCGTTGGGTTTAATGGCAGAGCTGAAACAAGATGGTAATTTTTTTCCCCTTAGATTTTATTGTCTATAACACATTCCCTCGGTAATCTGTGTGAGAGGTAGGCAAGTGCGAAAGATTTTTGTATAACTGTATGTCTGAACTCACATTATACTTTAACAGCTAAAATAATTACCAAAAAATTAGAAGGATTTTAACCAAGCATTTAACTCTACCTGTAAACTGCTTAAAATATTGGAAGTCAACTAATCTCTACGAAAAATGCTTTTAAGTGTCCAAACAGAAAAGCACAGCCCATCCAAAAATATTTATACTTACCTTGTCCCAATCTTCTCATATCTTAAGGAATTGTGACAAATTTCACATTTTGGAAAGGAGATGTAAATTGAAGTATTGAGAAACAACACATCAAGGAGATGTCTGTGTGTTGGGCTCATCAGAGCAACTTCTTTATGATATGTGGATGCTCTGATTTCTGTTGTTTTGTTTTTAGTTTTGGAACTGCATTTTAAAAAATTGTGGTAAAATATACATAACATAAAATTTATCATTTTAACCAGTTCAAAGTATACGATTCAACAGCAAGAAGTACATTCATATTGTTGTGCAACCATCACTGCCATCCACCTCCAGAACTTTCTCATTGTTCCAAACAGAAACTCTGTACCATTAAACACCAACTCCCCATTAACTCCTCCCCATAGTCCCTTATAACTTCTATTCTACTTTCTGTCTTTGAATGTGACTACTCTAGGTACCTCACATAAGTGGAGTCATACAATATTTGTTCTTTTGTGGCTGGCTTATTTCACTTAGAATAATGTCTTCAAGGTTCACCTATGTTGCAGCATGTGTCAGAATTTCCTTCCTTTTTAAAGCTGAGTAGTATTCCCTTGTGTACATAGGCCACATTTTGTTTGTGCACTTATTTGCTGACGATCATCTGATTTTAATATCAAGGGGTGTTCCCAGCACCACAGGGATGGAGGTGGCCTTCCTATTACTGAGCACTGAAAGCTCTGAACTATAGACTTCTGGTCTCTGTGTAATCCCCAGCTGCATGAACCTTTTGCTTTCATCCTAGATCTTTGTTTTAAGTGTGAAAGGAGGCTAAATTAGACTCTCTCAGAAAGCGAAATTCTTCTCAGAGACAAGATATGATGGACTTCAGCCCAAGGTCAGAATAGATTGTGTCCTCCACGCTCCTTTGCAACCCCAGTGCCTCCCCCAAGCCACTCACTTCCACCATCCTGGAAGGAGGAATCAGGGAAACTCCCTGATCATGGCCTTTGGGTCACATCCAATGAAGCACAGCCACAGCGAGCCAGGCTCTGAGCTCACCCACCTTAGTGAAAACCATACTGTACTGAGATGATATGAAGTGCATTCACAACTCTATTTGCCATGCACTCCACTCTCTTACACTAGAGGAATGAAACAGCTGCCCTCTATTTACCTAGTTATCTCATGGCCCACATGATGTATAGGAGCTTCTGTTTATGGCCCCTTGGTGACATAAGCTTATTACAGACCTGTGTGGAAGAAGCTTTGTGGCTCAACTGCTACTGCTGCCATCGCAATTAGTACAGTTTTCCACGGACTCACCCATGTTCACTGCATTGTTGGGTGTCATTATTAACAAAGCAGGGTATTTCACAGTACCTGTGAAATTAATTTCTGTCACCAGTGTATTATCCAATGATTAAATAACCTTGGGGGTTTGCATAAACATCTCTGACATTTTACAAGGGAAAAATGGACGTTTGTTGTGAGGAAATCTTATTAATGGAGAGATTCTTTGGCCTTACATATGTGCTGTGGCATTACCATTGACAAAAATTTTTCACATACATTTATGTATTTATTCTACACAGCAATCCCATGGGGTCTTCAGGTTAGCTCTATTATCTCCATTTTATTGGTGAGGTCAGGTGATTTGTCCATGGACTTCAGGCTGCTTCTTCTGAGGCAAAACCACCTTCTCCTCCCAGTAACACTGGCCTGATCTCCGTGCCTTCTTGCTTTCTCTATTGACTCCTCTCCTGAGATGCTCTTACCCTTCACCGTTTTCTTAGCATCTCTGCAACCATTTTCTCTTTTACTTCCCCATGTCTTCCTCAAAACTTAGCCTTAAACTTTTGACTTCACTCCCTCCCCCACCTGCCTTTCCTGGAACAGAGGAGAGCACTCCATCGGCCCTCTCCTCCAGGCCCTGGATGCTGCCGGGCCTGGGCCACCTACTCATCCTGGTAACAGTCTCCCAGAGAGTTTGCATGCATTGGTGTGCCTTCACGCAAAGGCTAAATACAGCCTCTGCTACATCCACTTCCTCCATACCTGAAATGTTTGTCCTGTTAGGCCATATGATGCTTTATTTTTTTTTGTTAGCAATTTGATTTGTCTGTGCATGACCTTAGGAGCCACAATCTCTTGCTCTCTTTAAATTCTCCCCACGCTCTCATTGCCTCTGCTCTAATTCACCCCACAAGCCTCATTCACACTCCCAAAAGGGCCTGCCACTGTCGCTGATGCTAATATTACTACCAGCATTTCTTGAGTGTTACCTAAATATCAGACACGTGTTATCTCAATTAATCCTTAAAACAACCCTGTGAGATAGGTTTAATTGTTAATCCCTTTTTACAGATGAGGAAATCGAGGCACAGAGAGATAAATTAACTTGCTCAGGGTCACACAGCTAGTCAGTGGGGGACAGGGGTTTGAACCCAGTCAGCCTGACTCCAGAGCACATTAACTGCCACACCCCAGCTGCCTCCGTGCAGTGCATCACCATCTGCCTCCCTCCCTGTCACAGGGTTACCTGAGTCCACTACTTCCTTCTTCAAGAGCATGAATAGAGTACTGTGACCTGGGGCTGCTAAGTGGAATCATGATTTCTTCCAACTTTCCTGACACATTTTTTTTTTCCTTTTGATGACCTCCAGAACAAAGCCAATTTACCTGCTGACGGAGCTCAGGGACTGAATGGCTGCAGACGTGATCCTTAGTTTCATTCCAGCTAATAGCTAATGAGAGGGCTGGCTGGCTGGGCGCGTGTTCTTCTCAGGTAAGGAGCGTTCTCGCCATATCTCATCCCTCTCATTTTCCTCTATCATTCACAAAAGCTTCAGACATTCTTTTCAATCCTCTTCTCTTATAGCTCTTCTGGAAGATGAAAGAAAGCGAGCAGCCAGTTCCAGCCTTTTTTTGTCCTTGGATTCCTTGTGCATCTCTCCCACCTTCACAACCCGAAACTCCAGCTCTGTCTCACTTCCCTTTCCAGCTGACTTGCCCCAAGTGCCACCGTGGTGCCTCTGACTCAAACGGAGTGTAAGATATTCATCACTCTGAATCTCCAAATTCATACAGATTCATTCGGTCACTACTGTTATTCCAGAAACTTCCTTTCTTTTTTCTCCCTCTGCAGGTTTTGCCCAACGCTTACCTGCTCCCTCCCTCTCCGGGTTCCCATCCATCTCACCAGCTCCTCCCAGATACATGACTTTGTTGAATATGTCTTGAATCTCACGGCACCCTGTGAGATGGGGAGAGAGGGCGCTTCTATCCCCGAGAGATGCTTCTAAGGGAATCTACTTCCCACTTACTCAACAGATAACTTCCTCCTCCTCCAGGAAGCCTTCCTGGGTCACTTTTCAAGGTCACTGGACTTTCTCTGAATTCACAGCTACTCTCTGGCTTCCACATTCTGCAATTCATCCCATTCTGCCTTGAGGCATTGCTTGTATTACTGTCACGCATTGTTATTAATGTTCCGTATACTTATGCTTTTGTCTCCTCAACTAAATTTTAATTTCCTTGAAGGTGTTTATACTTCTGGATAGTCTTCATATCACCTTGATTTCAAAAAATTTGCTATTGAAATTAAGCTCTGGTTGGATAGCAAAATACATTTTATTGAGTTCCCAAAGCAAGACGATTAGGTGAGCCAGTTTGAAATTCTCTGAAGTCTGGTTAATGATTTTCCTTTTGCCGACTGGGATTCTATTTCTAAATTAGTGAATGAACAAAGGAGCTAACAGGAGGCAAGTCATCCTCTAGCTTATAACAAGAAAATATTTTTTCAGCATGACTCTGTATGGCCTGAAAATAAAATTTTTAAAAATATAATACAATTTCTTTATGGGCTGCAGCATTATTTACTGGTGAAGAAGATGCATGTTGTGGGTTGAATTGTGTTCTTCAAAATTCATATGTTGAAGTCCTAACCCCTAGTATCCACGGTATGTAAACATATTTAGAAATAGGGTCTTTAAAGAGGTGATTACATTAAAATGAGGTCATTAGGGTTGGCCCTAATCCAAAATAAATGGTGTCCTTATAAAAAGGGGAAATTTGGACACACAGAGAGAGACACCAGACACACAGAGAGAGGCACAAGCCGAGGGGTCACCATGTGAGGACAGAGCAAGAAGGCGGCCATCTGCAAGCTGAGGAGAGAGGCCTCAGGTGACACCAAACCTGCAGACACCTTGATCTTGGACTTCCAGCCTCCAGAACTGTGAGAAAATAAATTT
This sequence comes from Diceros bicornis minor, assembly GCF_020826845.1. NCBI lineage: Eukaryota > Metazoa > Chordata > Mammalia > Perissodactyla > Rhinocerotidae > Diceros > Diceros bicornis. Next base: position 51,521,936 of record NC_080742.1, on the reverse strand, counting down.
CCGCTGTTTAAGAACCCAACTTGTGGTATTTATTAGGGCAGCCCAAGCAAACTAATACAATGCAATTTGTACTAAAATGAACTTGGGATTCCTTCTCTACCAGTTAGTCACAGAGTGCCTTAGGCATGTTATTTAACTTGTCTGTCAATTCCCTCATCTGTAAAATGGGCACAGTAACACCTACGTCTCTGTGATGTTGGGAGGTGGTGAGGCTTCAAGGTTAAAGACAGTCTTTGGGGTTGGACTGTCCAGAGTTTGAATCCAGGCTCTGCAACATATTAACCATGAAATCTTTGGAAATGTTCCCTAACTACCTACTTCATGATGTTTTTAGGAGGATTAAATTAGGGCTTGTCACACAGATCCTCAGTAAATGTTAGCTTCTCTTTCTTATTCGGGGGGGGGGAGTCTTAGCCAATGGGTCTTAAATGCAAGAACATCCTACCAGGAGATGAATACATCAGGTTGTTTTGGCCTGATGCTGTTAAATATCTCATTCCTCTAACTCCCTTTATTGTGATTCTGCACTCACAAGCATCCTTCTGATTGTGCTTCCCTAGAGCTCTGCCAAGCCAGAGAAGACTTGGTGATGTGGACTGAGTATTCCAGTTCCTCTGACAATCCTATTTCTCACTGCGGCTCTGCCACTTACCAACTAGCGCGGGCAGTTCTCTGCCTTTGTTTTCTCATTTGCAGAAAGGGGATAATGTCACTGAGAGACCATGATGAGTTGAGGAGATAAGTGGTGGTAGAAATAACACAGAGCTCCAGCTCACAAATATGTAGCACTTAGTATGGGACAGGCTTGTGCTAAGTGCTTTGCAAACATGATCTCATTAAATGAGGTATTGGTCAGTCTCGGTGCAGTACTGGCACACCGTAAACTCAGTGAATAGTAGCAGGTAAATGGGTGTGGCAAATAGATTACTTCCCATGTAGTTTATTTCTAGGGACAGAATACGCTGATTATGCCCAGCTACGTGTCCCGGAGCATGTAATAGATTTATGAATATAAAATAATACATTGGCATTCCGCTTTGATGCGTCCATCTCACGAATATGGTTAACGTACGTCCATTCGTGAGAAATTGATCCCCTCTTGGTGTGCTGACAAAGTCAGTTTTCTGATCTTAACAGAAAAAGGCCAAACTTTGACTCTGAAAGATTCACCAAGCTATGAATACAGGGGGCTTTTTCCTTTTTGAACTTCTGATTTTGATAAACTTCATTTTTAATGGGTAGACTGTACTTCATTGTGCAAACTTAACATAATTTACATAACCATTTCCCTATTCTAAGACATCTAGATTTACTGCTTTTTTTTTTTCATTTTTATAAGTCACACTACAAAGAACATGATTGTGTATAAAGGTTTTGTTTTTGTTTGTTTGGGCTGTGGAAATGTTTTCAAAGAAGCTAAATGATGCTATGAGGGGGCAATTAGCAAGTTCACCAGCCTACCCTTCAACGAATGAAGTTGGATGTCCTTTTTCTTGTACCTGGTGCCCATGGTAGTCTATTTGGAGGCGGGTAGATGGGGTTGAGATGGGTAATAGCGTAATAGAGGCAGAGGGTTCAGAACGTTTCCCTGGCGTGCTCAGTGAGTCACTGCTGAAGCCATTTACAGAGAACAGGTCTTGTCTCCTAACTCATCGTCTTTGACTCTAATTGCCGGAGCCAACATCGCACGGCAGCACTTGGAGTCGTCGCCTTCAACAGCCATGACTGAAGGGGGTGCATGTGGGGCCATCAAGACTATTGAGAATGTAAGTTAGGGTTATTACTTCCAGCCGCACACATTGCAGTCGAGGCTGATTAGTATACTGAAGAGCTCCCATTGACATTTCGTGCTTTAACATAAAGATTTCTTGTGCATAGCTCAGGAAGGAGAGACAGATTTTCAAACAGCTGTCTAATATCTCTGTCAACATAGAAATTAAATAGATTTAGGAACTTCAGAAAACATACGCACATTTAATGCCCAGTAATGATCAATTCCAATTTCCAGTGGCAGAAATAGGAATTGTTTTCAATGTGTTCTATGGGTTATTCCAAATAAACATCTGGCATCATTTTATTTCTTTTTAATCATTTGAATGGTGATATTATAGGTCTATCTATTTATTTGTCCAGCTATAGAGCTGATGATATTACGAAGACATTGAAATGAATCCACGTCTCCATCAACTTTCAAATGAAAACGTTAAATTGTTTTAAAGCAACCATTTCACGTTTATCGTATATCAACTTTGGATTACAAACTTCCTCCAAACATGTTAGCGGTATTTTTTTTCTTTACCAGTGATAATGAAAGACAGAAACACCACCTTGCCTTCAGGGTCGGAAGGGAATTTGTGTCTGAAGCAGATCAACCCTTTGCATCCCGTATTGTAGAGAGAGCGTGCACAGAGGAATGATCCAAAACTCCCAACTCTGGTGTGACGTTCGTTTAGTTGACTTGTTGGTTTCAACCAATCAGAAAGACAATTCTCATACAGCCGTCTTGTGCAGCGAGGGGAGAGGGTTTGGCTGATCTGGGCTCATATCTCAGCTTTGCTCCTTTCTGACTTTGTGACCAAGTTCTTCATCTTTAGTGCAGATTAATAATCATTATTAAATGAGATAATGTATATGGAGCTTCTCCAACTCTACACAGTAGGTGCAGAATAGATGATAGCCATCCTTATTATGAGGACAAATCCAAAGGGACAGACTCCTCACCCTAAGCCTACTCAGGACTGAGCTTGGGAAAACGGGCTGAAACGAATTGGGCTGTGTACCTGCTAAGGTAATCCAGAGTAACAATTAGAAAAGCAGAGCAAATTAACTTGCCTCTAGAGCTACAACCCTGTCCTCTTTCAAAGGAACACCTCAAACAAATGAGCAGTCTAGCCCCTGTCCAGGAAGAACATGCAAACTCATAGTCAACAGGCCCTGGGCTCTGCTGAGAGCAATAGAAACTAATCAAAATTATAGATCATTTTAACAAGAGGTCACATTGGAACCCTGAGGACAGTTTTAGCTATAGTTGATTTAGGCTAGTGTGAGGATTGTAAAGAAAACACACTTTCATTCTCTAAGTCCTATAGCTTCCTTTGGGTAATTATAAAGAAATACAATGGTGTGTAGAGTTACAGCTCTCCATGACCTTCCATGGATGCAGATGCACATCTGGGCCAATTGAAGGCAGCACTACATTCAGTAAAAACTTGGTATAATGTGGTTTTTCTACTTAGATGTCTTGTCCCTCATGTGAGGGCTATAGCCACATCCCTCAGCACTGCATAATATTTCAAATGCTGTTTGCTTTACCCGAATCAAGTCCCTAAAAGTGGCAGCTCCATTTCCTGTACTCATAGGCAGTATAGCATGTGGATAAATAGCTTTGGGTCCCAGGCCTGGCTATACCCCATCCTAATCATCTGACCAGTTCCCTCATCTGAGAAATGAGAGTAATTAACCGAATGAGTGCCTGTCCAGTGCCTGGCACATAGTAAGTGCCCACTAAAACGATGGAATAAATGGTAAGTACTCATAGATGGGTTATACGGATCCTAATAGACAGTATAATGGGTAATTAATTTCAGCTAAGTTATATTTGCTTTAGGCTGAGGCTTCTCAAGGTAGATAAAAAGCCTTTTGAAAGAACCTTAGAAATAATGCTGACCCACAGATTTGAGACCCAAAATAAGCAGGAAAAACCCAAGGAGCATCACTTACTCTTCCTTTCCTTTCTCTTTTCATCTGGTTTTCCATAGAAGCCGCCTTCAAACCTGTCTCTTCCCCCACAGCCCTGAGGTAGTATTGCTGCGTGTTTTGTGTTAATCACTCCTCTGCTTTACCTAAAGTTTTCTGCATATCCCGGAAAGGTGTATTTTAGATTTGCTCTATCGTTCTCTTTTTGCTCGACATTATGTCTGTGAGATCCATCCACGTTGTTGCCTGTGGCCATGCTTTACCCACTTTACCACTGCTGTGTTCCTTGGTACAAATAAACCACAGCGTGTTCGTCTGATCTATTGTTTATGGACATTTGTGTTGTCTCCGGTCTTATTCCTGTGAGCATTCTTACACCTGTCTCCTTGGAATGTATCTCCTTCCTCCCTTCCTCTTTCTCTCTTTTCCTTTTTTTAATGCTCGAGAAGAGCTTGTGTAAGATGACAATCATGAGCTTGTGCAAGAGGACAATCATTTATGTCTTGGAAGTTTGGTGGACCTGGAGTTTTCAATGAGAAAACGTTTTAAAACACTTAGTGGTTATCCAACCAGATTTCCTACTTTATCAAAAGAAGTTTTGGTCAGTTATATTTTTCAGAAATTGGGCCGCTTTACCTATGTTTTCAAATTTGTTGGCATAGAATTGTCTAAAATATTCTTAGAGTCTACTACACCCACAGTTATCTCCTTTTTCTTGTGCTAACATGGCTAATTTGGGCCTTCTCTCTCTTTTCGAGACGAGTCTTGCCAGAGGTTTGCCCACGTTGTTAGTCTTTGTAGAGAACCACTTTTTAGCTTGGTCAGCCCTCGCTATAGTATTTTTGTTGTTATTTCATTAATTTCTGCTCTTCAGTATTTCCTTTCTTCTACTTTGAGTTTTTTGTGCTGTTATTTTTATAGTTTCTTATATTAGTAATTTTAAGGCTTTCTTCTTTCTAATATAAGTGTTTAACTCTGTGAAAGTACCACTTTCACTGCATCTCACAAGATTTTAAAAAATTAAATGTTTTATTTTGAGATGATTATAGATTCACATGTAGTTGTAAGAAATATTACAGAGAGATTCCCTGTACCCTTTGCCCAGTTTCCCCAATGGTAATATCTTACAAAACTATAGTACATTATTATAGCCGGGATATTGACATTGACATAGCCAAGACCCAGAACATCCATCCCCACCAGGATCTCTCATGTCACACTTTTCATAGCTTCTCTCATTTCCCTCCTGCACCGACCCTCTCCTGAACTCTGTTGTCTCTCTCTATAATTTTGTCGTTTCAAGAATGTTATATAAATGGAATAATACAGTATATAACTTTTGGGGATTGGTGTTTTTCACTTACCAGAACTCTCTGAAGATGCATCTAGACTATGGCATGTATCAAAATCAAAAAGTGTTCTTTTTTATTGCTGAATACTATTCCATTGTATGAATGTATCATAGTTTGTTCAACCACTCACCCATTGGAAGATATTTGGGTTGTTTCCAGTTTTTAGCTCCTAACAATAAAGCTGCTATGAACATTGTGTACAGGTTTTTTTGTGTGCATGTCAGTTTTCATTTCTCTGGGATAAATGCCCAGGAGTGCAATTGTTGGGTTGCATGGTAGCCACGTGTTTAGTTTTTCAAGAAATCGCCAACACTTTTTCAGAGTGGCTGTACACTCCCACCAGCAATGTATGAGTGATCTGGTTTCTCTGCATCCTCACCAGCATTTGGCGTTGTCACAGTTTTTTATTTTAGCCATTCTGATAGGCTTGTAGTGATATCTCATTGTGGTTTTAATTTGCATTTCCCGAGACTAATGATGTTGAACAGCTTTTCATGTGCTTATTTACCATCTGTATATCTTTTTCAATAAAATATCTCTTCATGTCATTTGTTCATGTTCTAATTGATTTGTTTGACTTTTTACTGTTGAGCTTTGAGAGTTCTTTATACATTCTAGATACTAGTTCTTCATTCAACAAGTTTAATGAATTTTTTTTTTTTTAATTTTAAGCATCTTCTCCTTTACATCAAGAGCCATGAGTAACCATGGGTTACTTTAAAGTATATTCTTTAAATGTTCAAAGAAATGAATTTTTGGAAATTATCTTTTTGTAATTTATTTATCACTTAATTGCATTGTAGTCAGTGAATATGACTTGACCATACCAATTATTTGAAATTTGTTAACACTTGCTCTTGGCTTATAATGTGGTCAACTTTCATAAATATTTTCTGTGTGCTTGAAAATAATCTCTATTCTCTGGTTATTAGGAATAGTATTTATATAAGTCCATTAGATTAAGCTCGAGATGTTCAATTCTCCTATACTCTTACTGAATTTTTTTTCTCTACTTGATTTACCAGCCACTGAATGTCTCCCTTGAAGATGGTCTGTTTGTCAGTTTCCTCTCCTATTCTGTCAATTCTTGTTTTATGTATTTTGAAGATTTGTTGCTAAGTACATACACGTTCCTGGTGAATTAAATCTTTTAAAAAATACTTACTGACACATTATTTACAGTAATATCTTTTGCCTAAGGTCAATTTTATCTGATATTATTACATCAGCTTTCTTTTGGCTACTGTCCACCTGTTGTGGCAGAGCTATTGCTCAAATTTATTCTCCTCATCTTCTATGATATGATTCTCCCTCTCTCCCATTTTTAGCAGGAGACTTGATCTCCTGTGTAAAGACTACATTCTCCAGCTTCCCCTGCAGCTAGATGTGGCCATGTGACTAAGTTCTGGTCAATGAGATGAAAATACATGGGTTGTTTGACAGCTTCCTAGAACCTACCTTAAGAGGCAGTGCAGGATGTGCCATTTCCTCTTCTGCATCCTTCCTTCATCCTGCATCCTAGGATGTAGGTGCTGCCATGTTGGACCTAGCAGTCAAGGTGACCCAACGTGGAACCATAAGATAGAAAAAGCCTAGGTCTCTCATACTAGGGAGTGCCATGGACACCAACCTATAGGACAGAAAAATAAATTTCTGTCTTGTTTAAGCCACTGTTATTTGGAGTTTTCTGTTACTTCTTGTCAAATTTATTTCCCCAAAGTTATACCTATTATGTTCTTTTTTGTTCTTTCACTTTAAGTTTCCATATTCTTACATTTTACGGATATTAATTATAAATGCAATTTGGCTGGAGGTTTTTTGTTGTTGTTGTTGTTTGTTTGCTTCTAGTTTGAATCTGATTTGATGGCCTTTGTCTTTTAATCAGAAAGTTTAATCCATTTCCATTGAGGGTGATTATTACTATATTTGGATTCATTATACTATCTTTATCTTATTTTGGGATTACTATTTGCTCCACTTTTTCCATACTTCTTCTTTCATTCTTTTAGATGTAATTTTCTCCCTTCATCCCATTTATTTCCCTCTGCTAGTTTGCAGTCTATTTTTATTCTTTTGCTATTTAACCTAGAAATTTTATTATGCCTATTTAATTTAATAATATCCAGAAAGCGTCAGTGAGAATTTTTCAAATTCTGTGTACAATCCGGAATTGGTCGACACTGATAATGTTGGAAGATTCTTTCATAACGGTATAATATAATGTCCTCCCCTTCATGAGAGAATTACACAGGTTCTGGTCCATTGATAAAAACAACAAGCTCCACAGCTGGGCACCTGTCCCAGAGCCAGCCCTGAGTGCCTCAACCTTGTCAACACCAGGATACTTTTGCTTACTGTTCCCTTCACGAACTCCATGTTTTGAAAGGAGGTAGCGTATGGTAAGGACTTTACATATGTGTTTATTTATATCCTGCCTCAGTCCACTGAGGTTTCTAGGACCACTTACAGAGATGCAAACCTTATAGTAAGATAAAGCGAAATATAAAAGAGTTGAGGGAATTGAGGAAAGGAAAAATAAACTGCGTTTATTAAGTAATTAATTCTCATTCCCATTTTTATTAATCAAAGACATGAAACTGCCAGTCAGAAATTCTGACTAGCACAAGATAACCCACACTAGCCCAGCGCTTATGAAATTCTGCCAGAATCATGAAAAATAAGTTTCTTCTTTGTCCTGCTTGCCGTATACAAGTTCCATTACACTTTTGGAAATGTTATAAATATTCTCAGAGGCCCAACCTTACCTTCACAAAATGTTAGGGGTCCACGCACCTTACTTGAGGAATCCCTGTTCTGACTTCCATCTGAAAGCTGGAAAAATTCACGCTTCTCCCATCCCTCTCACTCCTGCGTAGGCTGTTTTCCACTTGGCAAACCCTTTCTTGTCCTCGTGTCTCAGCCTAGATATCATCTCTTCCTGGAAGCCTTCCTTGACCAGTCCCTGAATTTGAGCAGAGAGTCTGTACAATGGGCTGCCATCACACCCTGACAGGGCTTGTCGGAGCTGCTGTCTCTTCTTGTGGTAACCGCCTATTTCCTTGTTTACACCCTCCACTAAACTGTGAACCCCCTTGAAGGTCTGTACCTAGGTTTTTCACTGTTGCATCTCCAATGTCCAGAGCAGTACCTGGCACAGAGAGGAGTGAACAATACATGATTATTTGATGTATAAATATACGGATGGATGGATGGATGAACTAATGATACTAATGCCACTGTTAACTAATGTACAATGGATGTAACTGATACAAATATTCCAATTACTGGTTGACGTCTGCCCCTCTCCAATAACCTTGAAAAATATTTCCATGGGTGAGTCCCATCGACTTGTATTAACTCCCCAAAGTGAAGAGAAACTGGCCACTTTTGGTGGATAAACTTTAACATGGCCCCCAATAATCCCCCCCTTCCAGCACTCATGGCCTTGTGTAATACCTTGAGTGTGGACTCTCTTCTAAAAAACAGAATATGACAGAATTGATGAGCTGTTACTTCAGATATTAGGGAGACTGTGGCTTCTGTATCGGGTTCTCTCTGTCTCAGTACTCGTCCTAGTGAAAGCAGGCTTCCATATTGTGAGTGGCCCTGTGGAGAGACTCATGTCATGTGAGGAGGCGCTGAGACCTTCAGTGCAGCAGCCTACAAGGAACTGAGGCCAGCAGACAACCACATGAGTGAGCTTGGAAGCCAATCCTTTAGCACTAAGTGAGTCTTGAGATGATTGTAGCCCTAGCCAAGTATAGCCCTGGACAGCACCTCATGAGAAACCTTGAGCCAGAGGCACCCAGCTAAGCCACTCCTGGCTTCCTGACGCACAGAAAGTGTGAGGTACTAAACGTTTATTGTTTCAGCTTCCAAGATTTGGGGTAACTTATTATGCAGCAATAGGTAATACATTACCAACGAGTGGCACCTCCAAGGTGCCAGGCTCTGTGCTAAGCACATTCATCCATGATCTCATTTCAAAGTTAATCCTCACAGCCCTGCAAGGTGGCAGGCATTATCTCCATTGTACAAAGAAAATGCACACTCCCAGGGTCATAGTCACCATGTGTAACTCACTCTTTCCTCTCCTTGGATGCTCTATTTCCTCTGGTCTTGGTTGCAGGAAAGTCAGATGACTTTAAAGTCAGTCTGTTTAAAGTCAAGATGACTGACCCACCATTCTCTCCCCACAGAGCTTCTTCCTCACTGCTCTGCTAGTTGCTCTCAGGTACCAGGCAGCCATCAACAAATCAGTCAAAAGTCCTCAATGGTAAATACCGCCACCAGTTAGCAGAGCAAGCTGCAGCTTGTCCACCTCCATGGGCCAAGGACCTGCTTTCCACTCTGTTAAGCCAATGGGCCAGACAGAAAGCTTGGGCCCAGAATCCTCCCTGGGTACATCAGGCCTCCCTAGTGTCACTGCCCATGTTAGATAGCTCCAGGTTGGCATCAGGGTCATGATGCCCATGAGATTGGGAATCTGCACAGTTAATCCTTCCTACGTTTCTCAAATCCAGTCCAAACACAAATTTAATTTTCCAGCAGTGTTTGAAGCCTAACATTCTTGACTAAAGCAGAAAATAGGCAAACAAAAGGCCCACTGAGAGTTTTAAAATATGTTCCCTTGAGCTTCCTATTGAATTCTATTTCAAGTGCATCTCACTACTGCCATTTTTAACTTTTAAAATTAGCTATATAGGTGCAGTATATATCCCACTAATATTTGAGCTGACTCGGATTCAGAGCTGAGTGATGTAGGTACACTGAGTTTGTAAAATCTCTCATCCTAAGTTTCTTGAACAGCTGCTTAAAAATTTAGGCCTGGTCCTACCAGTTCTTTAATGTGTAAGTTTTTTTTTTCTTTCATAAGTAGAGAAATAAAGAATTCTGCTAAATGGAAATATAATTTTCTTACACTAATTACTAAAAGCAAAGGGCTATAATTTCTATGACTTTGCCCAAGTTTAAAGTCTGTGTGGTGACACCCTGAAAGATTAATAGTCTTCTGAAATAATTAGCAAATTAGCTACTTCCTTTTTTCCTTCTCTTGAGGTAAAAAAAAAAAAAAAGTCCAGCCTGATGAAGTTTCTTATTCCAGTGTAGGAAGGCGTGTGCTTGCAGATAGCACCTTCTCATTACACTGGAGGCTCTCAGGTTTTAGGGTGCATCTTCATCACCTGGGAAATGGGTTAAAATACACTCCTATAGATTCAAGAGGCTTAGAGAAGGGTTCAGATATCTGTATTTTTATGAAGTCCCCAGAAGATTGTAATGCACCCCAAGTTTAAGAACTAGTGCCTTATCTTCTTGGATTATCCATGCCTTCCTTCTTAGCAAGGTAGGGAAGGGTGGGAGGGCATGGGGTGGCCACACCTGGTAGGTTCTCCTGTGCTAGGCTGGTGGACGATGACTGTCATCCATGTCTAGAGGGGACACCAAAACTAGAGGAGAGGGCAGAACAGTGAGCTGAGTGGACAGCTCAAGTTTATCAAGCTGAAAAGGAATTGCCCAGCCTGTTGCCAACACCAAAGAGGCCGTGACTGGGAAGCCAGGAATCCAATGGGAAGGTAAGAAGCAAGAGCAGTGGGTCAAGGGGAGAGGCCAGGGCCATTGTGCAGGTCAAGCATTATCTTCTACTTGCTTGCTAAAGGCTGGGGTGGGGTGGGGCAGCTGTACCTTAAGCACCAGCGTTGTCTGACAACTGGAGCAGACTCAATTAATCTGTGATTTTCCAGGAATTGACTGAGAAACTGATCTTTGGCAGAGAGAGGGGCTGCATGAACATAACCACTTGATCTGCTATTGGGTCAGACAGCTTCTGTGTGGAGGCAAGACTGCAGGACCCTGAAAACAGAAGGCTGAGGTTGGAATCTTGACTCTGCCATCACCACTGTGTGGTCAAAGTTGTACAGGTCAAAGTCATCCCCTTGAGACTCAATTTCTTCAAATGTAAAAGAGAATAATTATGGATATTTTCCATAATAATGGGAAATGCCTAGCACCAAGTCGGTACTTAGTCAACGTTGTAAGTTTTTATATCTTTGTGATCAATCATCCTGCAGAGTGCTTTACATACAGTTAGTAGTCAAAAAATATCTGTTGAATAAACAGAGTCCTAAAAATAATGTATTCAAAATGATGCAATTCATTGATAAACAGCAGGCTTACCTTGTCTCTGAAACTTAACTCAGCCATGCTCAGCCATGGTGAGATTTCCAGGCAAAGGGATAAATAATGGTGATAAGGACATAAAGACTATTTAATGAACAAAGAATGAATAAATGAATGAATTGTTGAAACTACACTACTGTGTGGACATTGAATCACAGGATGCTAAATATCCACATGAAAAATGGTGCCAAGTATTTATATTTGCCATTAAAATTCAATCAAATATTTCCAAATATCTGGCTATCTGGGTGAAGTTAGCCAAAGGACTGATTATTGACTGAATTTTTCATTTTAATTGAGTCTCTTTTGAGATCGTGCAGCCTGAGTCACTCTCTTGAGGACACAATGAAGGAGAAATTCAGGGAGGAGCCATCGCCACGGGTAGCCTTGGGCAGCCTCATGAGCTCAGGCTGCAAACAGAACTTCAATGTCACCGTAGCCATTGCAGGTTCACAGTGAAGGAATCATTTCAGAGTCTCTGTTTTTAGATTCCATCATAATAAAGCAGGACTTTGAAGTTTTCCAAGACCTTTATCTCATAGTTTTTAATTAACGAGAATTGCATTATCACTTAAGTATATAATCTTCTCAAGGCTGTAAAGTCCAGTTGGAGGCCAATTACATTTTCAATCATCTGTTTAATGAAATTTCCTAATAAAATATCTGATCAATGAATATTTGTACTGTGTATGCTTTACACTAATACGTGGTGACACAAATGCCTCGTCAGAGGCACATGTGTGCTCACATACATCAATACTGTGCAGGCTCTTCTGTCTTATAGATTTATAACCAATCTGCTCTCTATGTTTTCTGCATTTTTCAGGCAAAATCCCTTGTTCAGTTTAAATTTCTAATATTCAAATTTATATCTAGATGTTAGTCACCAAGTGGAAATTAGTTATCCACCACTAAGTATTTTACATGCAGATTTTATGGAGTCACATTAGACCAAGCATTGCATATCTATGGTGTGTCAATTTGCTGCTGTTTTTTAGTATATTAACTGCAGAATTGTAAAATAAAAGAGGTGAGAATTTCTCACCCCAATCCATGAGTCAAATGCAGCAGTTCAAAAAGTCCAGGAATTCTACTAGCTACTCAACTAAATCTGAACATTTCTCTCCTTCGGATACTACTTTTTGTGCAATGGTTTTCTCTAACCCCAGGAAAGGAGGATTAAGTAAATAATGAATAAACATGTGTCATTGAAGTGACTTTGACATTTCGTCTAAGTTTATGCGTTAATTAAGATAAGATTGTTCTAGGCCCCCAAAAGACGCTTGTTTTTCCCTTTGAGCAACTAGACTGAAATATAGTATAAAAGTGTATGAACACTTTGTTAAATGCACAGATTTAACCCTGCTGTTTTGCTCCTAATCATTATTAATTGCCTCCAGTGGTGGACATTAATTTCCCAATTGCAGCAACATGCATCTTGAGCTTGGGCATATCCTAATACATCAAATGGGACAGGTGATATAATTCAGTTGGGCACAGCTGGAAAGGAGACAGCCACCCACATGCAGGCAGTCTGTCAACCTTAGTTACACTGCAGACACCACCACAGCCTCCGAAACAACATTGTACATTTATCTCTGGGGATAACTTTACAAGAAGTATGGCTGCTTGGTTCATCCTATTTAATTTGTTATTGTCTTAGCAGCTACAAGAATGAAACAATTGAAACTCAAAACTAGATTTGTTTCTGGTCACTGAAGGGGGAATAACAGAGACATATGGTTGGATTCACGGTGCAGATAAAGTGATAAGTGCTTGGTTCAGAGTGGATTATATTTTAAGATAGATGTCACCAAAGGATTTAGAGTGAGCCGCTAATAATGTTTACTGTGATGTAACTTCAGGGTCCTGCCTTGTTCTGTGGACCTTTAGGAGATCTTGACAAGTTGCCCATACTACCTTGTGTTTATACATGACTGGCTCTTTGGAACAAAGTTATTAGCTTTGTTATCCTTGAAGATTGCTCAAAGCTCCTTAGTGGTAACACGTAAAACAGAATTAGAGTGTGGGTTAGAGGCCTTGATTGTACGGCTGAGAGAAGGGAGCTGGTGGTGAGGCTGTGTGGAGTCGTGAGCCAACATCAAAGCTATGACTAGGACTCAATTCCCAAATTTTGTCTTGTGAGCCTGGCTCTCCTTGACAGATGTACTTCCTCTTCCTCTATAGGATTCATTCTAAGTTAGAGAAATGCAAACCTAAACCACAATGAGATTTCACCTCAGGATGGCCACTATCAAAAGAACAGAAAATAAGTGTTGGCAAGGATATGGAGAAATTGGAGCACTTAAGCACTGTTGGTGGAAATGTAAAATGGTGCAGCTGCTATGAAAAGTATGATGGTTCCTCAAAAATTTAAAAATAGAATGACCATATCATCCAGCAATTCCATGGTAGGTGTATATCCAAAAGAATTGAAAACAGAATCTTGAAGAGGTATTTGTACATCCATGTTCATAGCAGCATTATTAACCAAGAGCTGGAAGCAACCAAATGTCCATCGACAGATAGATGGATAAAGAAAATGTGATATATACACACAGTAAAATACTACGCAGCCTTAAAAAAGAATGTCACATGCTACAACATGGATGAACCTGAAAGACATTATGCTAAGCAGAATAAGTCAGTCACAAAAAGACAAATGCTGTATGATTTAGACATAAAGTTTCTAAAGTAGTCAAAATCATAGAAACAGACAGTACAAAGGGTGAGGGGAAGAGAAGGGGAAGTGGGAATCAGTGTTCAGTGGGTATAGAGTTTCAGTTTTGCAAGATGATACAGTTCTATAGATCTGTTGCACAACAGTATGAATATACTTCCTACTGAACGGTACATGTAAAAAGGGTTAAGATGGTAAATTTAATGTTAAGTGGTTTTTACCACAATAAAAAATACATAGAGATAGATATATAAATAGAAAAGTCTAGAGGAATACCTTACACAGTTTTAGCAGTGAGTGTTAGAATTATGAGTGATATTTTCTAATTTTTTTCTTCTCATACACTTACATTTGTAATTTTTCTCTGTAGTGATATATATTAGAATTCTGTCCAGAAGTTAGTTTGTCATAGTAACTACACTTTATAAAAATACCCCAAAGCCAATAGGTGTCTCGCCCAAGGACACAGAGAGTCAGCGTTGAGTTAATTGCTCACCAGTGAGGCTGGCCAACAATGAGCGCTCCTGTCCTGCTCCACGTTCATGGACACAGATGATTTCATAGCAGGATTCGCTGGACCTTCTCTACCAAAGTGTTCTCGGGATTTTCCTTAACACCACCCTGCTCCCCGACTGCCCAAAGTCAGCTCAAGCAGAATTTCCCAGTGGGATGCAACTCCTCATGGACTTCCTTTTACCTCTCCTTTCCCAATTATCATATCCTGCCTTGTGTAATAGTTCTAGGTGGGCCTATTTTCTCCTTCTCATTAGATTATAAACTCTTTGAGGGAAGGATCCATGTTTGCTGCCTTTGTGTATCCCCAAACACAGCAGCTACTCCCAGAGACCCTTGGAAGGATCACTGCTGAATGAATGACTATAATTGAATGAGTGAATGAGTTAATGAATGAATGACGTGATCACTGAACTGTCAATGAGCAAATCAACAAATCAAGACAGCTAAGGCAAAATTTTTCTCATGAGTTCTGAGTTGGTTCTTATTTTATCCAAAAGAGCAATTCTTATCCTCAAGACTTCTTTTTGATTGCTCCAATTTTTATTCCTTGCACTTAGTAAAAATTACAATAGTAAGAATTATAATTTTTATGACCATGTCATCTCAGTTTCATATTTTAAGTAGTATGAATCCATTTTTACCTCAGTAAAGACAAATTTTCATTACTTAAATTTGCTTTAGCATGGATCTCAGACATTTTATACCAAGACAGAACACATGTATTATAAAATGGTCCTGTTCTATTGTATGTCTCCAACCTGGTCTCTAGGGAAAAAGTTACAAGTGGGTCCTCTTTTATATATTAGCGATGCCTCTTTGTGTAAATAAACTTTTCATAAATCAAATTATAGTTTGGATGTCATGAGGTATCACTGTTCCAATGGAACTTTCCAGAAGCAGTCTGTAAAACAAGCTTTGCAAAGCAAGTAACCAGCCATCATTTATACAGATTGTAAATTTTGCTATATTAGATTTTCCAAAAGTGCACCATGAGGTCATTAGACTAAAAAAAAAAAAGGTAGCAAAATACATTCACAGCCTCTGCAAGTAAGGTGTACATAAGACAAATCACCACACAGAATCAGGATTTCATAAGACAAATCCTAGGCTTGCAGTGACCATCCTTGCTTGCTTTCATCTCCCCTGCTTTTCCAGAGGAGTTTGTTGCAGAATCAAGGCCCTGAGCACTGTTTTCTTCCAGGCCCTTCACAGCAGTTGTTTATTTCTCTCTCATTCTGCTTTCTCTCGGAAGAATCTTAGCTCCCATGGAAAGGCGGCCTCGAATGCCTTTGTCAGCTTTAACTCAAGGGCCTGGCTTGGCTTTTGCACTAGACAGCCTATGAGATTCGCTGTCCCTTGCCTGCCTGCGAGGAGGTCTGGCGGTCGATACTTGGACTGTTTTTCACTTACATGGAGGTGAGATTCGCAGCCAGGCAGGCGATGAAGGGCTTCAGATGGCAGATACACCCTGTGCTGCCAGAACTGCCTCAAACCTGAAGCTCCTCCGGGGTTGCTGTCAGGGACTCAGGCATGACACTTTTGTTATCTAGGCAGAAAGTGTGTTTGGGTTAAACTGCCAGTGTCACCATGTCACCGAGTTCTCCGAGGAGCCCGAGACAGGCATTCCCTATCAGTGATAGCTACGGCAGGCCAAGATCAGCTGCCTCGCCCAGCAGCCTGCTCTCTGCAGCCTAGTGTTTGCAGGGCATCACAGGCGGCCGCCAGGACTGGGACTAACATTCTCTCTGAGCTTGCAAGGAACAAAGACGTTTCCTAAAGATGTACGTGGAGGAAAAAGCCTGACAAAACATCCAGTGACTTCAGAGACTCCTTTTGCAACAATGTGCGGCCGCACTGTTAATTAAAAGAGTTAAACTTGGAAACTAGACTTTGATGCAATATGTTGTTTCCATTCTTGGAAATACATTCACGAGGAGCTAATAAATAATCCATGAATGCTAATCTTTTTAAGTCATTTCAAAGGGATGAAGTCAGCCTGGATAATTGTAAATGCAGTGGCTCAACCCCAACTCCATTAAAATGGAAAGGTGTGAACTGATTAGACAGTCAACTGCTTTTGATAGAAGTCTTAAATTCAAATGCCACATCATTTGTTTTTAGCAAATGGAGTAATTACAATAATATTTTCTTCATTTTTAAGGTCAGATCTCTTAAATTCTAGATGCCAGTGCCTTATTTAAATGCAGTCAGAATCATTTTCCTTGCATTCATTAATTAAATGTGTATGTAGCTTAAAGGTAACATCCACCCTTATTTTCTCTGGAGGGGAAATAAATATAAATATTCCAGGTGTCTAGCTACAAGGTTGGAGGGGAGAGTTGTAACATTATTTCATTTCAGATATTATGAGTGAAACTGAAATTAACCTGATTTTCCACCCTAGTAAGTCTGCTCTTGCTGAGAAAGATAGCTTTTGTTTAAAGCAAATGTGTTTTCCTCCTGCTGTAGCTTTTCAAACCTATTGTGATCCTCATTTTTAAAAGACTTGAGAAAGGATTCATTTGGTGATGAAGTCAATACTTTTTAATATTCTTGCAGTATCACTGCCCAAAGTAAATTTTGTAAATATTTATTTCTTGTGGGAATTGTGGTATTGTAACAAATATGTATTTTTCGAGGATTTTGGTAAATACCTGAGAAATTTCTTATACGGGAAAACTGTACAAAATTTTATTGTTTCAAGTGGGCCTGGCATTTTAAAGGAGGCAGTAAAAGAAACAAAACTAATTTCTGCTTACTATAAATTAAAAGGTTCCCTTTTGCCTCCTTCCTCCTGGCTGTCAGGGAGTTAAGCTCCGGAAGTCAGTCACCTTGCACAAGTTAAGCGATGGAGCCGGAAGCAGTCAATCCATTTATTTAGGACGGGCAAGTCTAGTTATAGCTGGACCCCATCCTCCAGATGCACCACTCTTCTGTTCTGTCAAAATACTTCAATTTCCTGTGAGCACACAGCTGCTGTTCTACTGTCAAGATTCTGGAAAAACAAAAGGATTAAGTGCAATTCAACAAGCCAGGTAATAACTGGCCAGATAGGGAGCCCTTGACTCAATTGGGTTGGTCCTGGGCAGAGTTCTAACCAGGCCTATCAGGATGACTGGGGAGCACCTTACAAAATACATATTTGCAGAGATTCTGATTCCAGCGTCCACGGGACCCAGGTGTCTGTCCTCTGGTGACTATGGTGTGCAACCCTGGGGAGGAACCATTTACATTTTATTTTTTGTCTGTTTATGTATTAAAAAGAAAACATAGGGGTGAGAGTGGGAGTGGCGGAGAGACTCGGAGATGCTTACCGTAGGCTAATGGAAGCTGGGCAGAGGCAGCGCTCTGACAGACGCACCCTCACACCAAGAACAGAGCTGTGTTCCAGTCCTCCCCATCTGGGCTGAGTAACCTTGGATCCACAATTTATCTTCTCCAAGACTCAACTTTCTCATCTGTAAAGCAGGATTATAACATTACCTCCTTCATAAAATTGTTAGGAGAGTTAAATGAGCTAAAGAACATAAAACGAAGGCAGTTACCCTAAGGTTTAGTATATAGTAAGTGCTAAGCGATTATTCTTCATAGATTTGTAGCTCATCTGCAGGTGGTCTACAGGGTTGGAAAGGATTTTAAATGTCTTCTAATCCAACCCTTCCTCCAGCATCTCGTGCCCATCTCATTGGAAACTTGAATTTGTTGGCTCAGAGCAGGGATTACGGAAGACATGTTTAGAGAGCATGAGAAGACTAATTTGAGGGAAGAGTTTGAAGATAACCTTGATAAAGGATTTTGAATGTGATTGTAATCAACAAGGGAGTTAACTAATGTAAAGTTTCCTTTGTGGGTCTTACATGCTCCAAGTGTCACTTTAGGACCTGACCTGACTGCTGAGTGTAGAACATATGGAAAGGTAGTGTAGGTGTGTGGGGTCATGTGGCCTTGACCTGGTGGGGGCAGTGGGACTAAAAGGAAAGAGCTAGATATGAGAGAGACTCTGAAGTTTAAAGAATGAATTGATGGGGTGGAGGATGAGACAGAAGGTGGGGTTGAGGGTTCTGTGTTTTGCGTCAGAGCAGAGTTTTCTGCAGGTCCTGGCGGTGAAAGTTTCTGCAAGGATTTTTAAGGTTGTGCTGTCTTTTTAGTTTGTAATAATTTGATTGCCTTTGTCTACGTTCCTCAAGCAGGATATTTATTACCTGCATGTAGACTCCCTACATAACTGAATTCTGTATGCATAGGCGTGTAATAAAAAGTAGCTGATGTTTACTGAACACTCGCTATGTGCATGACAGGTGTTGAGTTAACTTATTCAGTCCTCACAACATCCCTATGAGGTAGTAGATATTATCATCCCCATTTCACAGATGAGGAAACTAAGGCACTGAGAGGTCAAGTGGCTTTTCTAAAGCTACTCTCCGAGTAAGTGGGGAAGTGGGGATTTGAACCCAGGCAGTGTGGCTCCAGAGTGCTGGCCCTGGATCCCTGGGAAGGGACAAACACTATACAATTTGCCCAAGGTCACCCAGGTCAGATGCCAAAGCCGTGCCCTTTCCCCCATTCCACAGCTGACCCCACAGGCGACAGTAGCAATTCAAAACCCACATTTAACCAGTAAGCCAAAGGGAAAACATTTGGGGTAAAAGTTGTCTGGGGGTTCAGAGAAGCAACATTACTGTACAACACATAGATTTTTCTCGTCATAGAACATAAAACTCATATGAAAGGAGGCACTTTCAAAAAAGATTATTCGATTTTTTTTTTTTTTTTTGCACACTAAACTAACAATTACACATACGTAGCAAAAGGAAGGCAGTGATAAACACGGAACTGTTACACTGCAGGGGGTGGGGTGCAGTGGGGAGGGTGGGAATGAGAGCCTTTTGGAGTATGGGTTATATATAGGGGGATTTTTCACATTTTCCCCTCTATCCCTTCGATATTGTTTGAATCTTTTATAATAATATCGTATTCATGTATTATTTTTTACATTTAAAAATGAGTTTTGAAAAATACATAGAAACAGAAACTTCAAGTTCTTAGGCAGAAATAAGGAAATCCTAGTTATCCAATGATATAAACACGTTTTTACAATTAGTACTGTGAAGACAAGTAAATAATTCCAGTGAAACTAAATATTATATCTACACACATGTGTGTGTACACAGATATATGTAGGCATCTCCCCAAGGTGGCAGGCTGCAGTTGTATGTAGCAGGCCACTTAATTATCCCTCATTTCATTGAAGGAAGAATCTCACAAAAGCTTCATAGATTCCAGGATGCAAGTCTGCAAAACTTGGTAGATGTAGAAGAAATGATCCAGTATCAAGATAAGGCATCTAACCTTAAAAGATTTAAAGAAAAAAAAGGCAGCCAACAAATTAAATGCCTGCTGTCTGTTGCTGGGTTTCTCCCAGCTGCACCTTCCAACCTCACACTTTCAGTAACAGAGCTCTCCTGACGTGTTGAGGGATGGAAAATCTTTGAAATGAGACATTTGTAATGTGTTGGTCTTCTCACATCAGTTTGCAAAGAAGGGAACGGAGCAAAGTGACACACATCCTGCTTGCCGGGGACAGTCCCAGTTACGTCTTCTGTTCTACCTATTATTAATAGCACCCCCCCTTCCCCAGTATCTGAGTTTGGATGGTAAGTTTTATGGTCATCATAGACTAGAGCAAAGCCTGTGTCTTGCCAAGCCCAAGGAAGAGAGCTGGCCTGTTCGTCCTTGTGCACAGCAGCCGTGGTCCATTCCTGGTCTTGCTGTCTCTGCACAATCACGGAAATGTCTTAGCACTCTTATCTCAACTTGGGTCTCAGTCGGTTCTCCCCTGTCCTTTCCATTCCTCCTTCCCACTCCCTTTGCCCAAGGCTAAGACCAACTTCCACTGGTCCCAGAATCTCTTTTCTCCCTGCCCAAGGTCAAGGATGCTTCACACAGTAGTTAAAGCTTGGGTGAGTTCCTGGATGAAGGGGAGAGGAGGAATTGAGGTCTCCAGGGACCCCATTACAATGTCTTTCAAGCTAAACTAATTCCTAGAGCGGAATGTAGCTAGATGTGTGGAGAAGACTTTCCACTCGCTTTGACACCACCACACCATGCAAATAAGCAGTTATGGGCTTGGAGTCTGATAAAAGAAAAGAAAACACACACGTGTGTACAGCACACACACACACGCACGCAGGAAGATGTGCTATTAGAATGGTAAGTGCTTAAGAAAAGTAAAAGGAGAGTGGACATCACTCCTGGGCTTCTCTGAGAGGCAGTATCCACAGCGGGTGAGACCATCAGGCCTGGATTCAGACACATCTGAGTTTGCAATCCAGCTTGACCCCTTACTAACTACCTAAACCTGTTTTATCATCTGTACGATGAGAATAACAAAAGCATCAAAGCGTCATTTTGAAGTTTTGAAGATTAATGTGCTAATGGAAGTAAAGTAACCACAGTAATTCCTCAATAAATGTTAGCTAGTCTTGCTATTATTGTAGATATACTATGACAATGTCTTGATAAAGGTACATTGTAACCTTAAAAGAATATATTTCTGGAGCGTAGTATATGCTGCATAAACGTTAACTGTTATTATTATTACAATTGTTAGTTCAGCAGTGTAGCAATTTATCACGACAATGGCAAGAAATTGCCAATCTGATTCTTGACAGTGGGTTTGCCATCCTTTGCTGCTTCTGTGGTTTTCACTCTCCTGTAGGGGTGCGGGGCTGCTGAATACCAGGGTTATGTTAAATCTGGTATTCCTGGTGGAGTTTCCAAGGCTCCCCACTCCAGCTGCAGATATACGAGTGGCCCTGAAGTCAACGCCTTCACCGCAATTCTCCAGAATTCTCCTAGCCCAACCTTCAGCATTTTCCAGTATGACTTCAGGAGAGTTTGATCTAAAATGAGAGGAAAGGAAGGTAGCGGGATAATTTAATACTAAAAAGGCTTTCCCCACAGGACATTTTTACAGCAACATACTTAAGAAGGGCCCTTTTTGATGGCCCTATTCCGTTGGTTTCATAGTTTGGTGGCATGTACAGTAGCATTTTTATACGGAAAAATGAAGGCTCTAAAATTAGCTAGTGGCTGTAAATTTTTAACGGGTGCCTTGCACCATTTACACTCTCACTTTACCTCCTGGGCTCCACTCTGCTGGGACAGCTCGAAGCTGCCAGACACTCCCAGCTTGATTTGCAACCAGTTCTACTCGCTGAGGAGTGGCTGCCGACGGCACTGAACGCCGTGCAGGGCAGCTGGCTCATCACCAGCCGCTTCAGCTGCCAGGGGTCAAGTTAAGCTCTCTGCTGACCAGCTACGTAACCCCGGGCAATGGCCTGACCTCTGTGAGCCGCCCCGCCCCCCCCCTCACCTGTAAGGTGAGAATAACAATAAGATTCACCTTCTGTGGTGGTGGGGATTAAGTGAGATAAGGTACGGGAAGGCTCTGGGCACACCTAGTAATTCCTCCTAAGTGCCCACCCTTATTCCCGGGCAGACTGGCACTTACTGCGCACCTGCTTTGGGCCACGCCCCAGGCCGTGTGCTTAACTTGTGCTTTCTTGTTGAATCTTCACAACCCTGAAAGGTACTTCACCCCCGTGTACGTGTGAGGAAACTGAGGGTCAGGGGTAAAGCCACTTGCCCCCAGACCCACAGCGGATGAGCGTAGAACTGGAAATCTAACTTGGCCTCATAAATAATCCCTCTCTCTTGGGGCTCAGGATCTGTAGACAGCGATCTTGGCTTGGCTGTGGGTCCCTTCCCACGAGCAGCCCGGCGGGGTCTGCTCTGGGCTTTGTGGTTCCCCGGAGCCATTTGTTAGGCAGGATGTGAGGTGTGGGGCGCTCGCTCACCAGCCTGGCTTATCTGCTTTGGGGCAGGGCCTTCCTGGCTTGGGCCTTGTGGGTTCATGACTTGGCACAATTACAGTGACCACAAGGAAGCCACTGGCTCTGCCTGGGAGCCATCCAGAGCAGGAGCCTGAGAGCAAGCAGGACGGTGCCTTGGTTTGTATTTCAAAGGCTGGAGATGAAGGGGTCGGCTCCTCAAATTCCCACCTGGCTGTATCTAATAAAAGCAGCTGTCTCTTTGTTCCTTCGTCTTCCTATTATTTTAAGAACTGAAAACTGAAAGAAAATGTTTACCTCTCTCGTACCTGACTTGTTCTCTCTGCAAATGGCTGTTCTAGGGACAGTGGTCCAGTTGCATTTTCCACCTGTCTAGGTCAGCTGATGGCAGGCTACCTGGCAGCCATTCCCCCAGCTCTGTCCCATGCCTGGATTCCCTCTGAGGAGTCACTGCTTCTCTTCTCTCAGCCCTTGAGCTTTGGGTAGGCACCACCCCCTCCACCCAGGCTCAGGGTACAGCGTGTGACCCAGCCTAAGCCAATCAAAGCATCGCATTCCACTGACCACAGGATTCCTTCAGGACTAGACATTGGCCCACTGAGACGGAAAGAACCCGCTGCCAGGACTTCTCAAAAATCATTTTGAATTGCTTACCATCAAGGGAGGAAATAAAGAATGTTTTCACCCACATTTACACACCTCCCGGCATACCACTGGGTACCCCTGGAGGGACATGTCCCCCATTTTGAGAAGCATGGTCCTAATGGTAAATTCCGAACTCCTGTGTACACTGAATAAAGATCTTCACAATTTAAGATAAACCATCTTTTCAGCCCCATCTCTTGCCACACTGTGTTCCTTGCCATTTCTAGAATAAGCCATGGTCTTCCACTCCTCTAGATTTTTGTACAAACTGTTCCCCTTGCCTGGAATGCATTTCCCCCTTCTTCGCCTAGAACTCTACCCATGCATCTATCTAGATCCACATCAAATGTCTCCTCCTTAGGAAGCTTTTTAACTTCCCATGTTTTTAGCTGCTTTCTTCTCAGAGCACATATCGTGACCTGGGCTTGTCTGATTCTCTCTCAGTTGCTGGACTATGAGCACCTTCTAAGTACCTCTGTCTGTCCAGAAGCTAACACAGGGCCTGAATATAAGCTTATTGGGTAGGTGGATGGAGGGATGGATGGACAGACAGACCGACAGATGGACCATTGTCCTTGAAAAAACTAGCTCACGTACCTGTCACAGCATCCTGGCCCAGATGACATCACTTTTATGTCACAGTAGCGGTGAATACCATATAACCTGGTTCTTACACGGGCATAATTCTATTTGTTAATTGCCAACTTCCTAACAATTCATTTCACTGTCCATGCCCATTAAACTCTCGAATGCTTAATAAGGAAAGGAAGGCCAGCTGCTCTTTTCCTTTAGTCCACTCACTTCCTGACAGCAGACAGGGGAGGAGTCACTCTCAGTGCTCTGCAGAAACTAGTTAGCTGCTCACCGACCCCATTCCCTTTCCTTCCTGGGCGCACAGCTAGATTATATTTCCCAGCCTCTCGTGAGTTTGGTGTGGCCATGTGATAGAATTCCAACCAATAGAACGTGGACAAAAGTGATATATACCATTTCTAAGTCTGGCCCACGAAAACCATCCGGGTGAGATCCTGTGTACTCTTTCCCCAACTCCTCAAGGGAAGTGAAGGTAGGCACTGTCACCCCCTTGAGGTCCCCAGAGGGTGATAGAGATTCAAGATGGAGACAGCCTAGATCCCTGAATCACCATGTGGAGAGCCACTGCTAAATATCCACATTGGACTGGGTTGTAAATGAGAAATATCAGTTTATACTCTTAAACCCAGTGATGTGCTGCAGCTGGCTTCGTCTAGCTTATGAAAGCGGATTATTAAATTTTGAGGAGTTTTGCAAGTCAATTGTTAAATACAGTCATAGCTAGAAGTTAAATTTTACAAACTAACAATTAAATACGTTATATTTCTAAAAGGTAATAATATTCAAAACTCATCCTAACCTAATAATTTTACTAGATTTAGCTACTATGTACTGCTCTTGAGGTTATTTTTGTGGTAATATTGTGTAATGGGAGTGTTACAAATATCTCTTCCCCACTCTGCCTTCAATAATGTCACATTGTGGCTTGAAATCAGCCACAGTGGCAGTATCTACACCATGGAAATTGGTAAACACTCCAAACCAGGCTTTCCTTTCACTGGAAAAAGTTTAACATTTACCAGTACACCATTCTAAGGTTTATCCGTTACAGGAGCAAATACTTCCCTAACACACTGACTTTCTACTTTAGGAAGAGGGAGCATAACAGATTAAATCACATTGGCTAAATGCAGCTCAGCATAAAGGAAAAGCAACCAGAGTGCCCACAGCAGCAGCCCAGAGCCCCAGCAAAGGAAGAGTCACACGGATGCTCAGTGTGCCCAAGCTGAATGTGACGTTGTGTGCTGAGATCTTCGCTAATCTTCAGAGCATGAGATTATTATGAGGGAGGCACAGCAGTTGTCATTGCCCAGTAAATGTCCTTCACATTTACTGGGTGACAAAGTGTAAATAAGAGGGAATGGAAGTATGGATGCTGAGTTTCAATCCACAGCTTTTGCTGGAGAATACGAAAGTGGAGACACTCTTGGACCCTGCCCAAATTCTTTGAGGAAGGGAATTTCTCCATGTTTTAACTCTCAGCCAAAGGATGTATTTTGGCACCCGTGTCTGGAGTGGACCTATGCAGAGCAGAGAAGCTGAGAGGGTGGCAAGTCCGCGGCCAAGGCAGGTCCTGGGCTACAGGTGTGAGGACAGCAGGCTTTGGGCCACAGCCTGATTGACAGTGTTTGAACTCACCAAGTTTGCACATGGCAAAATGATGGAAATAATTATCCTTTGTGGAAGCCATCATATTTCAGTTAGAGGACGGCAGTCAGATCCTTGGGCAGCTCAGCCCTCCTTGCAGGATATAAATTGCTGGAGTAGACCCCAGAGTGCAGGGCCATTTGCGAGAGACATCACGCCATCCGCAGGACGTCTCAGTGCAGACACTGAATGAACTAATTCTGCTAATAGAGTATTTGATTTAATGGCACATTAGAGGGGAAAGGGGAGCGCTGAACACATCCTTCAGCTCAGCGGCTGATGGGTTACTGTAGATATCATAAGCGAAGGAGCCAAATTCTCCTCTGCCTTCACCAGAACAAGTGAGAGATGCAGGAGCAGACGTGGGTCATTTTGCAGGTCGGGTTTTGGTTCAGGAGCTTGGAGCAGAAATCATCAGATTAATGCAGTTCTCTTGCACAGAGGTGATCATGACTGGTTGGAAAGACTGACCCACACAATGACGAGTTTCTTTTCCTTTTTTAAAAAAAACAAAACAAGTTGCTAGATCATGCCAGAGTGGAACAAAATAGAAATAGGAGTCACTTGGTGGATCATCACATTTCCTTTCTGAGTCATTTGTTTTTTTGTCTTTTGCCCTTTGATTCCTTCTGTCATTTTTTTTTTTTTTTTTTTTGCCAATCCTCCTCTTTTTCCTTGAGGAAGATTGTCACTGAGATAACATCTGTGCCAATCTTCCTCTACTTTATATGTGGGAAGCCACCTCAGCATGGCTTAAAGAGCGGTACATATGTCCATGCCCGGGATCCGAACCCGTGAATCCCGGGCCACAAAAGTGGAGCATGCAAACTTAACCACTACGCCACCAGGACTGCCCTGCCTTCTGTCATTTTTGAGAGCTTTCCATGTGCCGGGCTCTTTACACGTATGCATATGTATTTCATTGTGTAACCCTGAGAGGGAGATGCTATTGTCATCCTACTTTACAGATGGATAATCTGAGGTACAGAGAGGTTAAGTAAATTTCTCAGGGTTACATGGCTAGTTGGGGCCAAAGCTGGGATTTAAATCCAAATTTCTCTGACCCCAGAAGCTGGGTTCTTAACCCTACAAAGTACTGTCCTTTCAGCTGGTACGTAGGGCACAGCTGGGCTCATCAAACATCATCACCATAAAAGCCCAAGCCTTAAGTGGTTTATTTAGAGAATTAAACAAAATATATATATGTGTGTGTGTGTGTGTGTGTGTGTATGTATACACACACACACACACACATACCCAAAGATATATATTTGGAGCAAATTTTCAAATTCAGTTTTTCAATTTTTTAAAACTGCTTCCCTAAAACAATCCAATGGGAGTTTTATGGTAAAATTTTTTCCAAGAAAATTTCACCATGTACCTTTTTTTTTCAAGATTCATATATGAACGCTAATTGGAAAAGGTGGCAAATTTTAATGACTTTGGTTTGCTCATTCTATAACTGTTTAATTGTTGTTGTTAGTGCCATCAAGTAGATTCCAACTCCCAGTGACCCTGTGTACAGCAGAGCAGAACCCTGCCTGGTCTTTTTGCACCATCCTCTCACCTTCCAGCGCTAGATCAGACAATGCTCCACTGCTATTCATAGAGTTTTCATGGCCATTTTTCTGGATGTGAGTGGCCAGGTCCTTCTTCCTAGTCTGTCTTAGTCTGGAAACCCCACTGAAATCTGTTCACCTTGAGTGACCCTGCTCGTATTTGAAATATGGTGGCACAGCTTTCAGCATCACAGCCACACACAGCCACCACAGTATGACAACCAACAGATAGGTGGTGTGGTTCCCTGACCAGGAAACAAACCCGGGCCACAGTGGTGAGAATGCCAAATCTTAACCACTTGGCTAACCATTTATAACTCCCCCCATTTACATTTCCATTTAGCTGTGAGAATGCCCTTTCTGAAACTAAAGTCTGATCAGATCAGTCCCTTCAAAGAGTTTTCCTATAAAATACGGGCTGAACTCCCCAGCATGGTGCCCTCATCAAGGGGCCAGTTCACCTCTTATCCCATCTGCCCACGCTCTCCCTCTGACTTGCATTGTACACGTTGACCACAGTAGGCTCTTTGGAGATTCTCCAGGCTTTTGCATGATTTGCCTTCCCCATTCTTTGACTGGATAGTGCACAATTTCTCCTGCATCTTTGAAAGCAGCTCAGTGTCACCTCCTCCAGCAAGTCACTGTGGACTTCATTTCCTTGCTCTACCTGCATTTGGGGCTGTTTCTCTCTGCCCCATTGGAAGTCTGCGCTCACTCCTATCACAGTCCTCATCACATTTCATCACCCTTGTCCACACTATGGTATCCTCAGCGCCTAGCACAGTGATTCAACCCTAACTGCATAATAGAATCACTCAGAAAGTCTGATTTAATTGGTCAGTGGTGGGCTAGGGCTGAGACTTCTGGCCTCATTGAGGTTTGCTGACCAACTGATCAAATGGATCAGTACCTCTGTACTGAGGTACAGAGCCTGAGACTCTGGCCGGCCTCCACCAGCCCTGGAGACTTATGACTTGCCCTGTTGAAGTACTTAGAAATTGTCTAACGAGGCTTCTTGGTTACAGAGGTCAGGAGGCTGTGAATTCAGACCCCGATTGTTCGTGGACTCCTTGTTTGACTTCAAGAACACAAAAGAACTTCTGCTTGTCCCAATATATAAAATAGGAAAGATGATTCTTCCCACAAGAAGAAACCTGAAAAACGCTGTCTGGAGCTGGATGGCAGATGCTATGGAGTTACCAGTTCTGACTCAAAAGATGTCCCTTTCCTCCTTGATCAGCTCAGGCAGAGAGCTTGTCTCAAGTTCTCTGCCAACTAAGAATGCCAGAACCCATGGTGGTTGGGAGGGGTAACAGCACTGCCCAATGACCACTGGTAACACCTCTGTGTGCTAGAGGGCACATCCTGACTCGGCTACACCTCTGGCAGAAGCCACCATAAGCCCATCCCTGAAGTCATAGTGGAGCAAACCCCCACCATCACAGCCAAGTCTGGGAGGCCAGTTCACGGAACAAAACAATCCTGTTCTGCCATTGCTGAGAACTACAAGCACAGAGGGAGAACCCTTACTAAATCTGCACCCCTTTGTCCTCATTCTGAGGAGAAAAAAGCCAGACCCTGGAGAGTTTAGCTCGCAGAGCCCCATCTCACACGCTATAAAATAGTTGGAGGTCTCTTGCATTTGAAAAATCACAGATGCATGCTCTGCCTTCCAGCACCAGGCAGGAGAAATGAGACAAACAAGCTTTGAAAATAAATCTGACTCTCCCGCAGCTCCAGATAGCCGACAAGTGTTCGTCCATCTGCCGCAAGCATTCACACTGTGAATTCACTGATTTGATAATGCTCCAGTGTAATTGATTGAGGACAAAACTGACTTCTTGACTTGCCTCCACGTTTGCTGTCTGATATCTTCCTAGCACCACTCTCTTCACTTTATGTGTGATGAAGAAGACGAAACCAAAGATTTTTCTGGCACTTTCTCATGGAATGACACACACATTATGGGCTTTCCCGAGATAGTATACTTTTTGAGTTCTTGAGTGGCAGGAGCTGTTAGTTGAGTGCTTCTTTCCACTGACATATTTTACCCATCTTCCCAATACTGCATGCATTCTTTCCACTCTGGCTGTCCAATTGTGTTTATAGGTAATGAAAAATAACTAGAGGTCCATGGCAATACCTGAAGTCTCTCCCTAGTAAGAGGGACGTAGCAGCAGCCATGGACTGACACAGAACAATGATAACTGCAGAACTGTCATATGAGATATTAGCCTGGGGAATAATACTGATCTTTCTACTCTCAGCAACCACAGCAACCCATCCGCCTCTCTGCAATTGTGACATTCAGATGTCACCACCATTTCATTAAATGGAATCAAAACAGCTGTGAGGATTGCTGTTTTATTTTATAACACAAAGTCATCATAACTTACTTTACAAAGCAGCTAGCAGCTAGCAAACGCGGCTGAAATGGAAAAGCCTATTGCCAAAGGATGAACACGAAAGGAGACAACCAGGGGGCTGGTGGAATTGGGAGATAGCTAGGAGCCTCTTGGCTCACTGAAAATGACCCAAGAGCACATGATCATATGGTTATTTGCAATGAACTGTTAAGTGAAGATATACCATAGGACAAGCCGAGTTTAGCATCTAGTAAATAGATACCTGGATACTAAGATTCAGTTCAGCCTAAGATAGATCACCATCTGCACATTCCTAGAGGAATGTGCTCAGGCAATATAGCACGTCCAGTTCCCCTCTACCTGCGATATTCAACACCCACCCCTAATGTAAGGTAAATGCCCTGGAGACATGGTTTTTAAATCTTGGGAGGCATGCCAGCTTCTTCAGCTGGACAGCATGTCCAAGGCAGTGTGGCTAAGTGGTTAAGTCATGGACTTTCAAGTACAGAAGCTGCATTTGCATTCTGCCAGTGCTGCTTATTAGCTCTGTGTCACTGGCAAAGCTACTTAACCTCTACATCTCAGTTTACTCATCTGTAAAATGGGCTTCATGGGGATAGCCGATCTTGTCAATGTCCTGCCCTTACCTTCAAGCTTACCACTTCCAACTGCATTCTTTGCTATAAAGCTCACTGTGCCTGCTTACGTGGCAGGCTGGATGCACCCGAGAATTAATTCTCCCCAGGAGCAGCTCTCAACCGATAAGGATGGGAGTTGGTGTGTAAAATGGTATTGGCTTATAACTACCTCAACTCCCTTGCCACTTGAGTGGGATAGCTCTAAGACACAGGTTCTATGTTTACTCGCAGATTTCTACAGCAGGATCAGTCTCTAGTTGACCACAAGTGGTAACTTGCTTAATAGCAAACCCTTTATTAGCTGCCTTCTTTCTTTGTCTCACTTCCCCACTCACCTTCTGGGGTTTCCTGAAATTATCTCCCAGATAATTTCAGAGAATGCCTTTTTCTCATTGGCCCTGAGGAAGGGTGAGGGCTGCCTCTTTCTAATGTGTCTTTCCAGAGGGAATGCCTGTTTCTAATTGGTCCCCCCAGTAGATGTGCTTTTTTTAAACCTTATGATCAGGGAGACGCTGCAAATCTACACATGAGATTTTCCAGTTGCCAGATATATTTGGTCTTTCTTCACAGCCATCTTCAAAAATCCAGCAGTGATCCTTCCCAAGGTATTATAAGTTTCTGCATTCGTGTTGTTTGACACTGGAAATATCCTAGGATTATCATTTGAAAACTCTATTGTTAGGACAGTGAATTAAGTTGTACGTTGCTATTTCCTTTCTGGAATTGATACACTCAGCTCCACATGGTACTTCTACAATGTGTTGGATCAATACTACATTCTGACAAAGTGAACCATTTGCTGTCCCCTAGGGTCACAAGGACAGCAGAGCAAATTTCTTTATCACAATTTCATTCTTTTCTTGACTTCCAGTATATGATTAGGAATATCTCCACAGGGAAAAAAAATCCGTGAATCAGTTTTCCTCTCTTAACTTTGTAGGGTCTTGTAAGAATTCAGGCATTCAAAAAGTGAGCAGCTACACACCAAGGGCTTAGGGTTCCTTGGGAATGGTACTAGTTGAGAATTAGCAGTTATTAGTGGGAAGGTTGAAGTCTAGAGCTTATTAGCACATTTAGTTGGAGCAAAGGTGTTAATTAAAGTAGTATTTGCATTTATTTCTCGTCAAGGCTAAATGAGACTGGGTAGAAGAGTCAGGTCAACTTCATCTTCTGGGGGAAAAAACAATTTAGAGCACATACTCTCTTAATAGAGAGATAGTCAAATAAGAATAACAGCCAATATTATTATTAATCCTCATTATTTAACTCCAGCTTTTGGGTCAGGGCACCTACACAAAGGAGCATCTGTAAGTCTGGGTACCTGGGAGCCATATATAGCTACATAATGTGGTCATGACACTTTGTATAGACTGCCATTTTCTAGACTGCAGTTCCAGTGTCAAGTCCCTCTGGAGAGCTGACTCCTCTCTGAGGGTCTGTAATCTACATCAAGTCTGATAATTCAGATGTGTGTCTCAGGGTAACACTTGTTTTGATTTTTCCCCCTTTTAATCAGTTCAAAATCAGACCCATTTTTGTGCTGATGGGCCAGCACCATCTTCAGGGAGTAGTCATGATCTCTTCTGCTCATCTAAGGGATTTAGATATGCCTGGTAGACAGCATCTTATTGGAACCAACGAGGTCCCTATAAAGCTCAGGGGATGTTGATAAACCTGCTCTTGGCTTTTATAGATTTTTTTTCCTCCAGTGTCCTGGATAGTCCCATAACTTGTCCGTAGAAAGTTTTGCTTCAGAAAATTGCACTCTTTATGGTAGCAATTCAGTCTCACATCTGAGTCCTTGATAGTAGAACGTATTTAAATTTAAAAGCATATTTTGATATAAAGTCTGTGAAAACCCACTCTCTCCCAGTTATCTGGATACTCTCACCAAGCAGAGACCTTGGGACTGGCTGCTTCACGCCTATTTCGTTTTCCCATTCAATCCATTTTCACTGAAAAGGAGACATAAGCAGTGAAGCCAATATAGTTTTATTGGATCCAATGCACTGCCACTAAAACAAATATATGTACACTCAGGCCAATACACTTTTATTAAAACAAATAGAATTTAATTCAAACCAGCATTCAATACGTTTTCTCAAAGCAATGAAATTAAGCTCTACCAGTACTTCTGCTCAATATGTTTTCCCAATCAAATCCATTTGAACAAAGTGAAATATATTTATCATAGATAACACATTTTTATTAAAAACAAATTCACTGAAACCAAGGTTCCCTTTGAACCAATAAATAGAAATTCTAACCAATTGTACAATTAGATCATAGAAACGGATGTATTTTTACTTTAGCAAAAAGCATTTCTATTCGGGTCCACTTTAAAACACACTAATGAATAATAAAAGTTGCTCCAACAATATCCTTAATGGAGTATTTTCTCAAAAGTATGTCCTTTGGGGTTGAAGCACAATCTAGAAAATAAAAAACACTTAGGGAAAAACAACGGCGCTGGGAATATGATTACAATAAATTCAGATTTGTAATGATTAAATATTTCAATCTACCTATGCGTACTTAGAAGTTGTTGGACATGCTTGGGGACATTTCGTAGTTGTGTTTGCTACTATACCATATTATCCAGAAAAATCCTCCTTATCGGTGTTCAAACATGTTATAAATTCTCATCTGTCTGAGGTTAACTAGGAATTACCATGTGTAGGGAGAACTTGATGGAATGGGAGGTTGTGTATTTGTGTGGCTCTTTGGAGGGAATTTCAGTCTTGGTGCCTAGATCACAACCATCTTCGAGTCTTCGGAAGAACCATGGAGAGCAAGAGCTCCTTCCAAATGCCACGCACATTTTGGGGGATAACAAACTCGCTACATACAAGCAAAAGTGTCCAAATGCATTTCACCTCTACCCAGGCTACCGTGCTCCTGACATCAGGCAGAACTTCAGGTAGAGAAACACATCCAGAGAAATGTTCCCACCCCCTCAGGGAACATTAGGGCTCTAATCCATGGCCAACTTGAACCCATCCTGTCTGCCTTTTCACTGATCCTCACTCTCCATCTTCTCTGCTTCCATGCTGCCCCAAGGCTGCAGGTCACAGGGACAGAAACAAAGAATTCTAGTGCCTTCACTAAGCAGCCCAGGAAATGCTCTTTAAATCAAGACTGTCGTTCCCAGCACTGTTTCCTCCTTCCTGCCTGGAAAAATGCAAAAAGTAGATTGTGCCCACAAGTCATTGGGCAAATAATTCATTGAACCCTGGGGCACCCTGGCCTTGAATGGACTAGACCTGTCCTCCCTGAAACACAGCTAATCACAGAGGATACTTTGAGCACAATTAGCACTAGATGTTCACGACACAATTGTTTATGAAGGTGAAGTGTTAGAAACCCAAATATCTAGCCTACAGGAGATTGGCTAAATATATTGTAATAACATCTTCCTGATGTATTTTATAGTGTTAATATCAACACAGTGTTGCAAGCATTCAAAATGATATTGTAGAGAAATTTATGGAATGGGAAATGTTCATGTTACATTATTAAATGAAAAAATGCTTAACAAAACATTATGTGTAGTAATTTCTTATCTTTTTAAAGTAGCTATGCATGTCTGTTTTAAAGATGAGAAAATGACACTAAAAAAAGGTAGGAAGATGACACTAAAATGTCAATAGTGGTTAAATGAAAGGCGAGGTTATAGATTTCTCTCTTTTTTAAAAACGTATTTTACAAATTTCCTACAATGACCATATATTACTTTTGATATAAGAAAAATATATTTTAAAAGTGATTATTTTTTAAAAGATGTAATCTTAATTCTGCCATCCTTTCAGAAAGGGGTAATATTCTATGTCACATTCTTTGTCTTTTTGCAAGACATTTGAAGGCTTTGCTCAACTGGTCATGTAACATGCATTTATTCAAGAACCCAGGTAATATATTCCTCCTTGAGTTTGTTCCAGAAAACAGTGGCTCAGCAAAAAAAAAAAAAAAAAAAAAAAAAAGTGCGTGCTTTATTTTGTCAGATGACATGAACTATGTCACCCCAGATTTTCCTTTTTCCTTAGCTCAGAGCCATGCCTAGCTGTTCTAACGATCTCATCTCAGACGTCTGGTAACATCTAATGCCTCTGCCCCTTTTCAGTAATTTCAGTTCTTTCTTCCTCTATTGTTCTGTTTTTTATTGTGTTTACTTATAAAAGATATTCAGATTTAATTTAGAAATAAATTTGAATTACAAAAAAAAAATTCTACAGAAGCAAATCCTAAACAAATATAAATATTTGACCATGATTATGCAAAGAAATCTCCTGCTGCTTCTTGGGGACATGGCATACCCACAGAGTCCCCCTACACTAGGTGAGTGACACTTGAGGAGGAACCCTGGGCGGAATTGAAGCTTGGGAGTCATCTCTTTCCCTTTGCTCAAGTACAAGATCCTCTGTCCTCTGCTTGGCACTGATAAGGAAGGTTAACTTCCCTGCCTAAAGGAGCAGCGAGGGCGCCCCCCTGTGGCCTGGAGGCATTGGTGGAGGACAGAAGGTGTCCTCTCTCCTTCATTAGGGTGCTCCATGTGCCCTTCCGGGGAGGATTTGTTCCTCTGGGCTTCTTCATGCTCGTGGTTCCTAGTCATGTGCTCAGCTCCTTCAGTTCAATCGGATCCTTATTTGGTGTTTTCCTGTGCCTCACTGTGAGGCTGGAGAATGGGGACGAGAAGCTAGAAGGAGAGAGGGATGGTTTGGTGGTTGGTGGTAGAGAAAGAGAGATACAGACAAACAGTTAGAGAAACAGAAGAGACAACACAGAGTCCACGGAACATGTTTAATTAATACTTACATTTATCCAGTGTATCCAGAAACCCAGGTGGAAATAATTGCTGTTCATTATATTGTTTTAGATGAAAATGGTAGAAATAAATAGAATTGTCAAAGTTGTAAACCTTCCTATCTTCATTAAAAATAAGGAGTTAAGAAATGAAAAGCAGTAGGCAAGGACGCAGGAGTGTTCCGAGATTTCTTTTTTTTCCCTCAAGGCAATGTTCCTGATGAATAGGCATCCGGGCATCCTGTTTTCTGTCCTGCTACTAACAGTTACTTCATTTTCTTATCCCTTGGGAAGGGTCGCCCAGAGCCCCAGACTAGTTGTTTCGCAGCCTGTACTTCTTCATAGACCAGTTCTCCTCCCTTCCTTGCCTTCAAAGCATCCCACTCACCAGTTCTTCCTTCTGGTCCTGGGAAAATGCCTTCTCTGGAAGCTGTCTGTGCATCAGCCAATCTAAACCTCTTAATGATCCTCTGAGGTAGACATCTTATCCCCATTTCACAGAGGTGGAAACTAAGCCTCAGAGAAGTTGAATAACTGACTCCAGGTCACACAGAGCTAAGGTTCAGACCAGTCAGCTGACCCCAGAACAGATGATCTACCCTGCTCCTTGCTGCTTTCCTTGGAAGTATCAGGGATTGCCTGGTTCAATGTGCACCTGGTGCAGAAGAGGAAACTGAGGCCCAGAGAGGTGAAGTGGCTTGCCCAAGGTCACCCTGATGGGGCCAGTTAGCCATAAGCTCGCTCCACTCCACCACACTACATAGCTCATTATATTCAAATCCTTTAGCTAAGACATGCCAAAAACCTGCCACTAAAACTACTGCCAGCATTTTCTAAGAGAAAGCAGCTTAGTTCCAACCTCTTTCTCCATCATTTTTTTTTAAACCAGAGGCCTGATAAACAGCACAGCTGTGGTTTTGTTTCATCTCCTTCCATAGAGGGTGCCAATGTGTGACAACGTGGCTCTAAAATGGGCCAGCAGGAGAAGGAAAATGCTTGGAAAACATAGGAAGATTGAAGCTCGCTCTGTCTCTCTCTCTCAATTCCTTTCTACCCCAATGGCCCTCCTGTGTCCCTGGGAATCCAACCTCAGTCTGTTGGGCTTGGGAAGTGACCGAAGCCAAAGGCTTGTCTGTGAGGGAAAGGGGAGGCAGACACACCAGGGAACTGACAAGTACTTTGAAACCACAGCCCACCCGCCACGGTACAGGGAGCAAGTCAGCCAAGCCCTGTCCGTTGCTGCTTCTCCTTGTGTGGGAGAGGATCAATAGCCATTTCTATCAGATTCATAGACCCTATCAAGAAAAGAGACCAGACAGAGACATTTAATATTCGTTGAAACATGGAGATTTAACTGTTGATTGAGACAGGGTAGTGGAAAGAGTATGGACTTGAGAATTAGATTTTGTTCAAAGTTGGGCTAAGTCACTGACTAACTAGTCGGCTAGTTATTTATCTTGGGAAAGATTAATCTTGGGGACATTATTTAATCTCTCTGAACCTCAACTTTCCATCTGTAAAATGAGACACTAGCACATAGTGAGCTCGCAATACATATTTGATGAATTGAAATGGGAGTATTCAAAATCCTTTGGGTTGCTAATTTAAAACAAGCAGAATAACCCAATTCCTGTCCATCTGCAATCCAATTACCCAGTTTGGAGTTTCAAAGGCAACAAAGATCTTAATGGCTGAAGGTCATTGGGGCAATCCTAAAATTTATTAGGAGACCTGTAGCTTCATGATGATCATATCCTGGAGGCAATGCACGACGCACATAGTCAGACCTCTCTATATCGGTCAAGTTGTTAGACCTACTTGAATTTGCAGGACCCCTCACTTATAAGTAATGGTATGCGTGAATGTACACACCCACACACACACACATCTGTGCACTCACACACAGGACCACGGGACTCACACTAAAAGAAAGGAGTGGGAAGGGCAAATCATTACATTCAACCAACTGGAGCTCCTGCAGAGCTTAACAATGAATGCGAGTTTTCTCCCTAATATCCCAACAGGCTAGAGTATCCACAAGCTTTTAAATAATGTATTTATTATCCAAAGACCAGTAAACATTTTACTGGAATCCAGAAGCATTTTGTCAAGAAGGAAAAGGAACTAACTAAAAGAAAGATAAGTGGCGTTTTGTAGCTATTTAATTGTGTGGCTACTCCAACAAAACCAAGGCTGTCCTTGCCTTGTTCCTGACGGCTCTGCCAGCAGAGAGAGTGAATTGGGGCAGATTTAGGTTTTAAATGCCTCCTAATATCATTTGGGCAAATCAGCTTATGTGGCTGGACCTTGTGTTCCAGCCACAGAGAATGTTCTTTTCCTGTCAGAAGCTCTGAGAGCCCACCACCACGATGAAATATCAGTATCCTCTTAACATTTTTCTTGATTTCTTTAAGAGTGAACATTAGACATATTAAGAACAACAACCCAATCATTAAGCCCCGTGCGGTTCTCCTAGGAGCCAGCTCTATCGCTTTAATCAGATTATGGACAACTCATTCTCATCCCAGCCATTTATCTTCTTTGTTTACACACACACCAAGTGGCATTCTTCTTAGCATCAAAAAATAGTAATCAAAATTGAGAACAACAAAAGACCTTTTATTATTTATGGTGTTAAGTAACATCTATTTGCTTTCATTAGTTTCCCAACAACAAGGATACTGGTTCTGATTAAACCTGGCATGTGTTAATTATATCTAAGGTCTGAGGGTGTTTTGTCTACAATAAAGGATTACTTCAGGGTGAAGCCTGAGCTGAAATGTAAGGCTCCCAGGCCTCAGAAGTTGCCTGCTTCCACGGACTTCCTCAGTGAAAGTTTTCAGCTTCAGCATGGTAGAAGCGCATCTGAGCTTGTCACAGAAAGTTACATTTTTTGGGTTTTGTTTTGGTTTTAAGCCCTCAGCTTTATCACCCGTTTTATGGGCTGGAGTTAAATGACAGTACAATGCAGTTTGCTCTCTTACTGCTCAGCACTAATGGCCATCAGGAGCCATAATTAGGAGTTAAACCACCACATAAATAACACCGCAGAAAAATTGCCCCTAGGACAAGCCAGACTTTGGCTACGGGAAACTTCAGCAGGTCCTGAGTATCCATCATACTTAAGGGGCACTGCGTGTTTTAGCCCATATTTGTCTTACTAAAGCCAAAACGGGAGCCGTTTAGACTTTCAAATAAGCTTTTAAAAATAGACAATGCCTGTTGAAACAGACTGCTGCCGAGTGTAATGTAGAAACTCTTCGCCTGGAGGCCAGGACAGTGGCAAGGGCTGGAAGGGAGACGATGGGAGCCCAGAGACAAGGAAGGGAAAAGAAACATTCAAGGAAGAGGATGCATGGACTTCCCCCAACAGGAAGGTCTAGAGATTTTTCACTGCAGAACGAAAAAGCTCCTGCAGACCATTGAGTGCGGAAGGTTACACTTCTACTGGGGGAACCGGGGGAGCTCGATGGCCTTGCAAATGTTGCTTTCATGACTTACACTCAGGGATGAAGTGCGAGCAGAGAGACTAACATTTTTGAGCACCTAGGCATTTTACATCCATTTTCTTTAATTTTCATAACAGTCTTAGGAAGTTAGAGAAAATAAATTGAGTCCTGCGCCTGAAAGTGGCCCTGAGGAAATAGCACCACCAGCCAGTCTTCTGCTTTTGGCCTGCCCATCTGCAAAGAGGCAGGGGATAGGAATTAACATAAGGGTGCCATGCCATCATCAGAACAATTTCCTTTTTTCCTGATTTAGCCTCCCTCATGCAGGAGATTAGGAAACAAACCAAATAAAATAGGCCTGTAATGGAAGGAACATGCTTTGTAGTGGACAGTGTTTTCCAAAGCCTGAATCACTTAAAAAATTGATTTAAGGACATCCACTTGCTTTTTAAAAATAAGTGATAGGTATTTTTCTATTGATCAGCCAGAATAGTTAAGATCTAATCTTCACGTGGCATGAAAGAGAACATTCCTTTGGATATTCTAAAAGCCCACTTTTGTTCTCTAAAGAGGATAGTTTGCTTTCTCCTTTCCTTGTTTGCAAAATCAGTCAATCAAACAAAAAGAAAAAGAAAAACAAAATTTGTCAACAATTCTGTTGAGTTTGTTGTTTTTTTAACCATTGTGTCTAGTATTGAGTGCATTTAGTGAAGTAGCTTTAAACTTACGGAGGTAACACAGCTCCATTTCACATGTGGATTTTTGTCTGCATTTATACCTCTGCAGGCCACATATGGTGTGACACTGACATTTTTTTAATTAAGATATGAAGTGCTCATTTTTTTCTGTGCACCTGCTATATTCTAACAAATTTACTACACGTCTCAGAAAACACACAGCTTTGCCAAAGTTGGTGAGTGGCCCAGTATGGTTTATCTCCAGCCCACAGCTCTTTCTCTGAATTCAATACTGCAGGCACAATTTAATGCAAACCCAATTTATGACTTAATGCTCTAGGGACTGTAGTGGGAGATTGTTACATTATTCTTTTCTAATCCTATTTGTGTTTTAATTTGCTAAGTCCATAATGAGGTGCATGCCTTGAATAGATTCAAGATCCTTCACATTGCTTTTGACTTTGTTTAATATAATAGATTTTACAGTTTGCATTAAATACCCAGGTGCTATGGTCAGTATTATCTCTTTATTTTCTCAACTGGAGTGAATAAAATTACACCGTGAAAGTAATTGTGTACATGTTTCCTTGTTTATTGTAATGGTTTATTTCTTATTATAATTCTTGATTCAAATTACATCTAGTTCTCCAAAAGTCAATTCTCCATGGGCTCTTACTTCCCCTTTTCATACAATTGTTAGTCTCTGAAGAGAATGGAGTCTTGGCTGACGATTGATTAGTTGAGTAATAACAGAAAAAGATTTCTAGTCTAAGTTATGATACTTCAATCAAACAGAAAAGAAGAAAGGGAGGGAGGGAAGAAGGAAGGAAGAAAGTGAGGAAGGAAGGGAGGGAGGAAGGAAGAAAATGAGGGAGGGAGGGAGGAAGGGAGGGAGGGAGGAAGGGAGGAAGGGAGGGAAGGTGCTGTGTCACCATACACTTGTTATTTGATTCCTGGTGTTTGGCTGAAACGCTCCATCCCTAATCAGAGCTGCTACATCCCCCAACCCCACAGTGTGTCATTTGCTGTCCGTAACTGTGTTATAGCCAATTATAGCTAAATTCTCTGTTCTGTATGCACAATCAAAGGGCGTCTGGAATGCATTTTGCTATTTTCTGAATCCTATTATTGCAGACATGTTTATTACATTCAGAAGATGGCTTTCTGAAATTACATTGGAACTGTACAACCCACCTGCTATTTACAAACAAAAGGACCTAAACATTTCTTAACAAGGAGAAAGTTCATTTAGCTCTTTCCTGGTAACTATTCCCGTGTTATTTTCTTCCATAACCATTTTTGTAAGACTCATTGCTCAAGCCTCCATATATTTGTAAAAGTATCTAAGCTCTCCAGTTAATGTTTATTTTTAAATTAATAACAACACAGCAGGTCAAAAAGGAGTTGCAAATTGGCTATCAATGCCTGTGGTAGATGCTTGCTGCAATTTTCATTGTGAAATTTTCCTCAGACTATTGTAAAATGGATCCGAAATTATAACTATTTGATAGCCCTGAAATAACTTCTGTAGGTGCCTGTCAAAAGAAAAAAATTTCAAGTTATGTCCTTAAATTTCATTTGGGGCCATTTTAAGAGGAAAGTGAGTCGTATTAGAAAGACACATGATATCTATTTGAAAACGTAGCACCTCATCATTAATTATTAAGGGAGAAATGAAAGTGTTTCTAAACTGAATACTTTGCTTTTCTCTTCTACTGATGTTTATACTCTTAAATTCCTCCCCACCACCCACACACACATCCAGGCATACTTTATTACTGGTGTTTGCCTCCAGAGCCAGGGGACATTACTACCTTTTTATTTGCTATTTTTACAGGACCCAACAAAGTGCTTTTAAAATATATAACCACTTAATTCAAGTCAAGCTTCTTCAATACTCCTTTCATTCAAGCCCTGTCTAATTTGTTTTCCTCCAGCCAGGAGCCAGGAGAAGACACTGTGATTTATGTTTTCATTTATTTATTTTATTTGGGCTTTTCTTTTAAGAAAAGAAATTCTGCACCACCCCCACCATCCTCAATTTTGCATCATCTCACCCCACTCCACCCCTTTGTATTTGGACCATTAAGACTTTCTCAAGGCCAGACTTTGGAGTTTTAAATGGATTTCTTTGGAGCTTTGACCACGGTCTGGAGGAGGCTTGGGTGGAAGTCTGGGGTGCTTCCGGGCCCACCAAGGTGGGGGGCTCTTTACACCACTCAGGGTGGCAAACACCCAGTGCTTTAGATTTCCCATCTTCTTGAGGACAGACGCTATCTTTTTCTTCCTTTATCACTTCACACCCTGGCCAGTACAGAGCTGCTCTTACAGGGCCCTGGAAGAATTCAGCCTTTCCCCAGTGATGAAAGATGCTTTGCCATGGAGCTTAAATTTTCACAGAGATTAAATGTGTGTGCCTTGGCAGCAGAAAGGATATTATTGTTCAAATCAACATATTTCTTTTGGGTGCCAGGCATGGGGTGGAGGAGATTTCTACAAGACTCCTAAGATCTTGGGGTTGACAGTCCAGCAGCCACGGGTTTAAGTCTTGGTTCCACTTCTTACCCAGTAGCCTTGAGTGAGTTACTCCTCCTCTCTACACTGATTCGTTGATCCAGCCAGTCAGTCAGCAGATACTTGTTAGATACCTACCATATGCCAGGCACTGAGTTAGGTACAGTGGGTAATAAGTAGCAAAATAGATGTGGTTCCTGCCTCCACTGACCTAGTGGGGCCTACAGATAGACAAACATTTGCAGTGAAATGTGACATGCCTGATAATAGGGGAAGCCAGAGAAGCTTCCAGAAAAAAGTGATATATAAGTGACATGTGATCAGTTTCCTCCAGTGTAAAATAGGATGTGATATAATACCTGCCTCATGGGGGTGCTATGAGAATAAGTGAGATAATGCACTGTAGGGCTGTGCATTGCTCCCCACATAAAGTAAAAACTGAGTAAAAAAAAAAATCAGAAAGTAGTTATCGTCATTATTGCCAAATACCATCCCAGTATTCCCAAAGAAATTAATATTAGGGAATGACATTTTACCTTTAAGATGACATAAGCTTTACCCTGTAGTACTAGTTCTTTTTTTATAGAAAGGACTAAACAATAATGTTGTTTATAGAACACTAAAGTAAATTTGAAGATAAATGAACTAAAATTAATAGGCTCTCTCAAGTAAAAATCACTAGCAATTGAGTCTTTATCAAACACTAGCTTCTCTAGGGCAGAAAGGATCAGACAGCTCAGTTCTATCCACTTCAAAAGAAGACTCATCC
The DNA here is from genome assembly GCF_020826845.1 of Diceros bicornis minor. NCBI lineage: Eukaryota > Metazoa > Chordata > Mammalia > Perissodactyla > Rhinocerotidae > Diceros > Diceros bicornis. Next base: position 51,480,004 of record NC_080742.1, on the reverse strand, counting down.
TCCCCACTGAGTCATGGACATTCCCAGCAGAAGAATGCTCCTCCAAAGCGGTCCTACCAGTTTATAAAAGGTAATAACATTTACCTTCATTTAAAGATAGCCAGGAAACATTTTTAAATGAATATTTATACATTGGGAATCACATTTGCTCATTATAACTTCAGAGATGCGTTCCCACAGTGACAAATTTTGGCTCCACCTATCATCATACAAAACCACCCTTAGGAGACCAGGGTTCACTCCAGGAAGTGCTATGTCTTGGTGGAAGCAGTGTGGGTAATGGAGTTCTCCAACACAATTCTTGAAAATAATAAGATAATCAAGCATTAATGTGCATGATCTTTGCTTGCTTACGCAAATATTTGAGGAAAATCATCTGTTAGTTGAGCTGCAGTAGAATTCATCTTAGGGGAGAGAACTGTTTTCATTTTAGCAAATACTTAGATGGGCCATTTTGGTATCTTCAAATGGGGCCCAAGACAGAGGTGAATTGCTCTGCTTAGTAACACGGGAGGAATTTTGAGGTTCTGGGAGCAGCCTGAGAAGCAGAGAGAGGGGAAGAGTATTTTGATGGAGAGGGACAGAGCAGCTGGTGGGAGACGTTTAGGAGGAAAGCTGGCAAAGAAGTTTACCTTGATGTGGGTATGGCAGAGGAACTACAGTAGTCTCCCCTTATCTGCGGTTTCGCTTTCCACTGTTTCAGTTACCCACCTTCAACCACAGTCAGAAAATATTAAATGGAAAATTCCAGAAATAAACAATTCATAAGTCTTAAACTGTGAGCTGTTCTGAGTAGCGTGATGAAATCTCTTGCTGACCCACTCCATCGTGTCCAGGTCGTGAATCATCCCTTTGCCCAGCGTACTCACACCATATATGCTACCAGCCTGTTAGTCACTTAGTAGCTGTCAGGGTTATCAGAATGACTGTTGTGGTATTGCAGCGCTTGTGTTCAACTAACCCTTATTTTACTTAATAATGGTCCCAAAGTGCAAGAGCAGTGATGCTGGCTATTCAGATATGCCAAAGAGCTGTACGGTGCTTCCTGTAAGTGAAAAGGCAGAAGTTTTTGATTTAATAAGGAAAGAAAACAAATCATATGCTGAGGTTGTGAAGATCTCTGGTAACTTTTATTACAGTGTATTGTCATAATTGTGCTATTTTATTATCAGTTATTATTGTTAATCTCTTACTGTGCCTAATTTATAAATTAAATGTTAAAATAGGTATGTACTATGCTTAGGAAAAAACATAGTATATATAGGGTTTGGTACTATCTGTGGTTTCAGGTGTCCACTGGGGGGTCTTGGAACGTATCGCCTGTGGATAAGGAGATACTACTGTATTACAAAAAAATGATGTCCAACATTCAATTCTTAGTTAGAATTTAATATCTGCCAAGCTGGATTGCTAGGTAACATTTGCTAGCACACACACTCACATAGGTCTGTTATGCATACATTGCATTATATGAGTAGTTATTGGAGGCCCTCAAGGAAACTTGTGATGTCTTGGTGGCCACGGGGCAGAGAAGAGAGAGCAGCCTTGGGGTCCAAGAAAGATCCAGAGGTCAGCAGGAACAAGGTATGAGAGTAAGAGAACCCAACAACACGAGCCCCTAGAAAGTCACAGAAATCATGGGCAAGGCAATGACACTCACATAGCATGTGGACAGGAGGCTCTGAGCCTGTTTTAATCCACCTGGGCTATGTGTTATATAAACTATAACAAGCCCTTAATTCTTCTCTCATTGGAAATTCTTACTAAGTCAAGGTAACCTGAAAATTTAAGCAGCTATACTGGATGAGCCCTCACTTCAGATTTTGGAGAAACTGACAAGTTGAAAATGCCATGTGGAACTATTTTCTCGAGTTTCAGAGATGTGGGCAATGGCTCGTTTGCCTTCTAACAGTACTATCTCTTTAAGTGGGAGAACCCTGTCATCAATGAATGGTTGTTGATCTAATGACTAATTAATGGCAAAGAGTCTTTAGTGACCTAATTGCTCATTAGGGTTAACTGAGCCAGCAGGGGTCTTCGAAAATGTTTTTTATTCCACTCTGAAGATTTGTGAGCTTTCCTGTACGTACTTCAGACCACTGCCTAGGTTATTAAACCTACAAACGTGAAACCACAGCAAGAACAGGAAGGATGTACACAAATATAACTTGGGAGTATAAGGGCAAATATGGAACCCACGTGACAGAGATGTATAATACTGCCAAATCATATGATGGCAAGCTGGAGAGACATGCTGGGAAACAAATGGGTTCCCAATGGGTAACATCTTATGTCAAGAATTGAGTTGTTACCATGGTAGTGTGGAACAGTTTCAGAGTGGGTAAATTCACAATTCATTCATCATTTAATAACTTAATTTTTATTAAATACCTATTATTCATATGGTAGTATATATAAATGCTTTATACACATTATATCAATTTATCCAATTGCTATGGTCATTTCACATATGAGAAAATTGAGCCTCTGGCAAGTCAGGAGCCTCAAAAGAGTTATGTATTATGTGCTTTATATATATATACCCCAGGTAAGAAATAGGTCTGGGAGTCAAATCCAGGTTTCTCTCCAAAATTCTTGCTTTTTTGTTTTTCACCACAATGTCCCCCAGGAGGATTCAATCAAGTCAAGCATCTTATTTCTTGGAAAATGTTTGTCTTTAAAGATATAAGGAAATGTGATTACTGTTGGTATTCCTTTAGAAATAAATAGCCAATTCTGATAGCATGCATAATTAAAATATTCAGCTAAGCCTCAAGCAATAGTGATGAAGAATTCTCACTCAGCCCTTCTTTCCAGCACCAAGCCCTGCATATCACCAGGATGCTCCATGGATGGAGGAGTTTCCTTCCTGGCAACTATCTTCACCCACCGATGAAGCTGAAACTGCTGAGAGACAGGGAGAGAGACAAGAAGCAAACACCCTGCAAGACTGACCATGTGGTGCAGAAGCGTCTGTAGTTAAATTTGAGAAGACACTGATTGTAATATTTTTGTTCAGCAAAACAAACCCCACCTTATGTTTAACGGAACCGAAATTTTAACTGAAAACAAACATCAGGGAAGCAACTAGCGTATCAAGATCATGGCCAAGGGATAGATTTAGAAAGAGAGGTGTATCCATAAATTTGGCCAAGATACTTATTCTCCAACTTCATCCACCAGGGCTGAGGGCTGCTCCCAGGGGCATTAATTCCCTGGCACCTCAGGCTCCGGCTGGCCAAGTGAAGGCCCTCCGGTGGAGATGCTTGCTGAAGGATGCTCAAGACAAGGGCCAAGGGGATAGGAGCAGGGCTTTGAGAGCATCCGCTACGTCTGCTTTTTTCCTAGAAGAATGACCTTTTTTTCTTTTTCTAGAAGCCCCCAAGCCCACATCTGTTCATGAACATACAGAATAGAAACATATTTTTACCTTAGTTGTATAGTTGATACCCCCTCCTCAGTACCATGAGAGTGTATAATACTAGCATAAACATCCTGAAATATGTCAGGATATGGAGAGGCAGCTGTTCATCCCTCTTTTAAAGGACTCAGGCAATGTTGGTTGACCTCTATTACAGAACTGGCATATATTAGCTGAAATAATACTTTAACAGTTTTTTAGTACCCAACTATATGTTCTGTTATAAGGAATAGCAAATGTTTAATCATAAATATTTTAATGGCTTCAGGGATTCATGGTATTCAATGACCGTGTTAAATGATAATAATCACATCTGGTTTATTACTATAGTAATTCAGCAGCTTCTCTTCAGCAGTTATTTTTTATTATATGTGCTGTGCTACTGTCATGGTCATTTATAGCAGTAATATTTTAAAGTGGCTCATTTGTTTGTTTAAGGACAGTTTCACAATATATTTCTGTATTAATATACATTTCGCACTATTATTTCCAAGCTGCCACTGGAAAATTGATCCTGGCCTGTTGCGACTGGAGAGGCCGGAAGACGCGCGAAATACCCAAGTGGAGATGGAGTGGGGCGACCAGATGGGGCTGTCCTGGCGCCTACTGGGGTTATGACAACCGCTGTTGAGCCTTAGTCATAAATGGAGGTGTGCACTAAGAAAGAGTTAAGAAATAATAAAAGGAAGACACTAGATTTGGGGAGGCATTTCAAGTGAAACGCCATCCCAGAGGCAAAGGCATTTGGGAGGAAACCAAAGACGCATGGTTTGCAAGGCCTGAGGCGGTCGTCAGGCCTTGGCAGGCATCTCAGTTTCAATAACAAAATAATAGTGAGGAGGCAAAGAGTGAAAAAATGTGAACTCGCAAGAGTGAAGCAGGAGCAGATCAAGGTTACCCGCTGGAGGGCTTTGACACCGACATCGATTTCAGATCTGCTCAAAGTGGGCGTTAGGAGTGAACGGCAGAGGCGTGGGCGAGCAGCCCCACCCACGTCCTTTCATTCCAGTGGCTCAGAGCAGCAGGTCTTACACTGGACGTGTGTACAACGCCCGCGGCACTTTCGCCCCGTATGTCACAAGGTGATGCTTGTGATCCCCGGGGGTAAATATTAGGCTGAAATCGTATACTGCTCTTCAGTGGGAGGGAGGAAGGAAGGGCTTCTTAATCACCCAGGAAAGTGAATTTTCTGTGACATTCTGCTGAACCAGGTTGTGGAAATTCAGAGGAGCCCGGAGAAAACTGCCAGGCTCCTGCTCTGCTTCCTCTTGGCTGGATCCTGATTGGTTGGGTGACAGAGGGCAAACGGCTTTTACGGCTACGAGTGATGTATGACCGTAAAACGGTCTGTAACCAGAAGTGCCAACTGACATGCCTGCTGATTTAACGGACACCCAGGGTTATGCTTGCAGAGAGACGCTTAAATAAACACGTGCTAGGTTTGAGGCCGTTTACCGAGCAATCATTTCTCTCGCTCTTCTTTCCCATTTTATTTTACCTCATCATAAAAACGAGGATAGTAAAACTATGACTCCTTTTTCGTGATAATGAAAATTTACTCATTGCAGCGGCAGTTCCTCTTTCTTCCTCTCGAGTGAGTCTGGCCCTTTGTCCCTCTTTCCACCTGCAGGGGGAGCTGTGATAGACTTGCGGAAGCCCGGGCAGAGTTGACCAGTGCAGCCACCTGAATGAGCTGCCCCTTGGGAATGGAAGAGATGTTGTCTGGTTGCTCCTGTATTCCGTGAATTAGGAAAAGAAAGCCCTGAGTTCGCTGTCCAATCAGTGGAATGGAAGGTTTCTGTTCAGCTACAAATCAACAAAGGCACCAAAGCCAGGGAAGATGATCTTCTCATGAGGGTCCTCAAACCGAAAAGTATCCCAGGAGCTTATTGGTTTCTTTGGATACATTTGCTACACCCATAGCAGGGATGATTAATGCAAGGCAGATTTGCATCTGGAAGCTTCATCTGGATGATTTTCATATGGCCACTAAATGGTCATTAGAGGAATATAAGTTTTACTGAATGTGTAAGTTTTCTCGAATAAATTGATCAGAAATCCATTAAGACATTGTAGAGTAATTCCTGGCTGTATCTGTGGGAAACATCCGATACAATCCATTTGACCTTATATTCCAAGCTGAGTCAGGGATGGCAAACCACACCGCAGTTTTTGCCCCACTGGATTTCAACCCTGCCTCACAATCTCTTTCACAGGGCCTCAAGCAGATACAACCCACTGATCTGAGCTGGCACTCAAGATGAAAATTATTTGCTGCTCCTGTTCTAGAACTCTTAGCTCTTTACTTTCTAAGTGGAATTTACAGAACTTTCCATCTTTTTCTATTGCCCTGATGGTTTTTTAAAAACTAGTAGAATCGTTTGTTTTTTTAGAGTACATGTGAACCCATCTGATTCTGGTGCTTTTTTCAATGGTAAATCTTTAATCAACCTTCTTCTATGGTACTTGGTCTACTCAAAAGTTTTCATTTCTTCTTGGATCAATTTTAATAATATTTGCTAAAAATTTGTTTATTTTAGGTTTTCAAATGTATTGCCATTGAGTTGCATGTGATATTGTCTTAGATTTTTTAAAATCCCTTCTGTATCTGTAGTTATATCTCCTTTCTAATTGCTAATCTTTTTTTTTTTTTTTGGCTGAGGAAGATTGTCCCTGAGCTAACATCTGTGCCAATCTTCCTCTGTTTCATATGTGGGACGCCACCACAGCATGGCTTGATGAGTGGTGTGTAGGTCTGAGCCTGGGATCCGAATCAGCAAGTCCTGGGCCACCAAAGCGGAGTATGCGAACTTAACCACTACACTACACCACCGGGCAGGTCCCTAATCTTGTATATTTTTGCTCTCTCTTTTTTTTCTCAAACTTCAAAGCGTTTCTCTATTTTGTTGGTCTTGACAGCCGGCTTTTGGATTTATGAATTGTTTCTATTATCTTCTTTTTGTTTCTCAAGCCATTTATTTCAGCTTTTGTCTTTACTAATTTCTCTTTGTAGTTTTCATTTGTTGTTGTCATTTTTTCCAATTTCTTAAGATTAGTGCTTAGGTTTATTGGGGGAAGAGTCCTTAATAATAAAAGCAGAGGTCAGCAAACTCTTGCACATGAGCCAGATCAGACCCACAGCCTGTTTTTTTTTATTTTTTTATTGATATATAATTGACATATAACATTACCATTGAAACATTAGTTTCAAGGGTACAACATAATGATTCAGTATTTGTATACATTGTGAAATAATCACCACAATAAGTCTAGTTAACATTTGTTCACCACACATGCAAAAATTTTTTTCTTGTAATGAGAACTTTTAAGATCTACTCTCTTAGCAACTTTCAAATATGCAATACAGTATTATTAACTGTAGTCACCATGCAGTACATTACATCCCCATGACATTTTTGTGTGTGTGTGTGAGGAAGACCAGCCCTGAGCTAACAATCGATGCCAATCCCCCTCTTTTTTGCTGAGGAAGACTGGCCCTGGGCTAACATCCGTGCCCATCTTCCTCCACTTTATATGGGACGCCGCCACAGCATGGCTTGACAAGCGGTGCATCAGTGTGCACCTGGGATCCGAACCTGCGATCCCCGGGCCGCCACAGCGGAGCGCGCGCTTAACCGCTGCACCACAGGGCAGGCCCCCTCATGACATTTTTTAATTGGAACTTTTGACCCCCTTCATCCATTTTGCCCCCACCCCAATCCCCTATCCTGGGCAACCACCAATCTATTCTCCATATCTAAAGCTTGTTATTTGTTTGTCTGTTTTTTAGATTCTACATATAAGTGAGATCACATGGTATTTGTCTTTCTCTGTCTGACTTATTTCACTTAGCATAATGCCCTCAAGGTGCATCCATATTGTCGCAAATGGCAAGATTTCATTCTTTCTTACGGCTAAATAATATTCCATTGTGTATATATATACACACACCACATCTTCTTTGCCCACTCATCTATCAATGTACACTTAGGTTGTTTCCACATCTTGGCTATCGTACATAATGCTGCAATGAACATGGGGGTGCATATATCAGTGTTTTCATTTTCTTTGGATAAATACCCAGAAGTGAAATTGCTGGATCATGTGGTTGTTCTATTTTTAATTTTTTGAGGAACCTCCATACTTTTTTCCATAGTGGCTGTACAATTTATATTCCCAATAACAGTGTACTAGGATTCCCTTTTTTCCACATCCTCACCAACACTTTCTGTTTCTTGTCTTTTTGATAATAACCATTCAGGTGTGAGGTGATATCTCATTGTGGTTTTGATTTGCATTTCCCTGGCAATTAGTGGTGTTGAGCATCTTTGCATGTACCCATGTAGCCTCTTTTTGTATAACTTGGGAGCTAAGAATGGTTTTCACATTTTTAAAACACTGTAAAAAAAAAAAAAATCTGTGACCGAGACCATATAATCCACAAAACTCTGGACCTTTACAGAAAATGCTTGCTGACTCCTGACAAAAGCATTTAAGGCTATACTTTTCCTTCTGAATACAGCTTTCCCTCTGTCCCATAGATTCATGTGAAGTGTTCTACTTTCCCTTGCTTCTTGGATAATTCATAATTTACCTTTTAATTTTCTCTTTTATCAAAAAGTTATTCAAAAGTGCATTTCATAATGTCTGAGTATGTTTTTACCCACCTTTTGATTAGTCATGTCTAATGTAATCAGCTTATGATAAGAGAATGTAGCCGATCTCTATTCTCCAGTTTGATGTAGGCCCTGCCAATCCTTCCATCTGACTGGCTCTTCCTGTCTAGTCCTGTAGGCAGTGGGGTTTACTACCCATGTAGTATTTTTTTTCATGTAATATTTTCTAAACTTTCTAAACTTATGTTCCCCTGAACACTTTTTTTTGTCATCAAAGGTTGTTTTATTTTTTTAATCGAGATATAATTGTTATGTAACATTGTGTACGTTTAAGGTGTACAACACGTTGATTTGATACATTTATGTATTGCAATATGATTACCACTGTAGCATTAGCTAACACCTCTATCACGTCACATAATTATTATTTCTTTTTTGTGGTGAGAACAGTTGAGACCTAGTATCTTAGAAACTTGGAAGTTTTTAATACAATATTGTTGACTATAATCACTATGCTGTGCATTAGATCTCCAAGACTTATTTCTCTACTAGTTGCAAGTCCCTGAACACCTTTGATAAGATAAAATCCTCTAGCCCTCCTATAATAATAATTGACATTCAATCTAAAGTAAATATTGGGACTAAAATAAATCAAGACAATGGGGCAAAATATTGTTCTGTTTTCGAAGTGCACACTCCTGAGATTGTGACACTCCATCCCTAGGGGTGACAGTCCTGCTCCAGAGAAAATTGCTCTAGTCTGATGTGCCACATTTCTGGCCTGGTGGGACTCCAAGACTCCTCAGTCACTGTAGTGTCCTCATTGTAATCGAGATGACAGAGCCCCTTGGTGGAATGGGAGTGATATAGACAAATATATTTGAACCTGAGCATTGGTAAAATTGCTGGTTCAGTTCAAATAAAGATGTCCAAGAATTCAGGCCATGAAGGAGGAAATTAACACTCAGAATTTTAATACCGTCATTATACACAATGGACTAGATGGAAGAAATGACTTAATTACCTGGGTTTCAAAGAAAGAAACGTTCAGTATCCACAGGCTGTGTAGAATTTTTTTTTTTAAGCCCATAATAAACACTACAAGCTGTGGCCCAGAAAGACCACCTGGTCACCTAGACTGAAGGTGGCATTTACCTTGGAAAATTCACCCACCTAGACTCTGGCCTCAGCTCTATAGAAGTGTCATTGCATTTATGACTATAAGTTGATTGCATGTGGGGACACTGTTTCATGCTAGTAAGTCTCAGAGAGACTGATATTAAATCATATGCAGACTTGTTTATTTACTATGAGAAATGGAGTTATTGTAAGGATGGAACAGTGGTGTGTACATAATCAATACATTACAATAAAGTCTTTTGTTCCATGAAGTCATTAGCACATCGCACCACCCTTTTTCCTTCTAAATTTCTATTGTTACTTCAAAGTACCACTGAGTTCATCAGCTGATGAATGGATAAATAAAATGTGGCATATCCATACAATGGAATATCATTTGTCAATAAAAAGGTATGAAGATCTGATACATGCTACAACATGGATGAACTTTGAAAACATTATGCTAAGTGAAAGAAGCCAGTCACAAAAGAACACATATTGTATGATTCCGTTTGTGTGAAATGTCCACAATAGACAAATTCATGGAGATAGAAGTAGATTAGTGGTTACCTAGATATGAAGAAAGGGCTGGGAGTTGGGGAGTGGGAGATAATTGCTAAAGGATACTGGGTTTCTTTCTGGGTTGAAGAAAATGTTCTAAAATTGATTGTGTGATGGCTGTACAAATCTGTGAATACATGAAGGACCATTGAATTGTATACTTTAAATGGGTGAATTGTATGGTATTGAGTTATATATGAATAAAGCTGCTACCAAAAAAAGGATCATTGAGGTAATTTTGGGTCATAGTGCTTCTAGTTGTTCTCTTCACGTCTTTGTACTGACTTAAAAGGAGCATTCGTGTATTTTCATACATGAGCAATTCACTCAAGGACACGTCCTTCTCATGGTAGACGGGAAAAGTGTAAGAGAACAAGCAAAACCACCCAAGCACATTTAAAGCCTCTACCTGTATTGCCTAACCTGTATCAACTAACATTCAATAGACCAAGCCTGGGCAAGCCTAAAATCAATGACAAGAGAGCGTATAATCTGCCTGCTCTACCAGGAGGCATTGCCAGTGGCCTGTAGCAAAGAGTGTGGTTGTATAATCCTATTACAGGGAGGGGTGGAGATTTTGGAATAATAATCAAATCCACTACAGGTGGCCATTTTCTTCCTGGGGATGGTAGTGTGACCTAACACAATGAAATGCTGGCACACTTGTGTCTCCCAACCCTGACACACTGGGAACTCAGGGCTACTTCTTCCATGGATCGTAACTTTCCTTGTTTTTATTTTCTATCTTGACAAAAATTTTGAGATTTTTAAACTGTTGCAAAATAAATTGAACCATGATTTTTATGTTTCACAACTTGCAGAGTTGACTTCATCTACTTTGATAATTCTATCTTATCATATTTTCAACATTTATCATTTTTCTCTAGGAAGTTGGAGGATGTATTAGTAAGAATTAGGTTTGGCTGAAAGTAACAAAGACCCAAAATAACATTCTCTTAAGCAAAATAAAACTTTATGTGTCTCTCAGGGAAAATCCCAGAGAAGGCAGTTCAAGTTGGTGTGGCAGCTCTGCTCCACAAAGACTTCAAGGATCCACGCTCCTTCCAGGGAGTGGCTCCTGTTGTCATGGTCCAAGATGGGAGCCACCACATCCACACTCCATGCAGCAGGATGGAGAAAGGGATAAGGAAGAAGGAGGCAAAGGGCATGAGCCCGTGATTAGGAAAATTTCTAGAAGCTATCATACAACATTCCCACATATCTCATTTGCAGGAAGTTTGTCTCATGGCCACACCTAGTGCAGGGATAGCTGGGAAATATAGTCTATGTTCCAGGAGACCAGGTACTCAGATAAAAATTGGGAGTTTTAGAGAGAGAATGGATATTGAGTGGACATGTAGCCAATCTCTGCTTCAGAGGACAACTGTCCCCTATCCTGCAGCTTCAGTGCTACACAGGTGGCTTGGGTATTCATCATTTTTTATGAGGACTATTATCATAGTTCCTTAGACAGTAGATTTCTGGAAAAATACCATTGCCTAGACTCTGGAGTCGTTCTGATCAGGTTCAAATCCAAATACTCCTCCCCCTCCTTAGTAGTTGTGTGACCTTGGGATAGTTTCCTCTCTGTATTCCAGTTTCTTCATCCGTAAAGTGGTAATAGCAGTGTCTACTTCATAGGGTAGTTTTGAGGACCAAGTGAGTTAAAACTTGAGCTATTATTAACTGGTCTCCCTGCCTCCAATCTCAGCCCCTTTCCTTCTACCATGGAAATCTGATGCTGCTACTCCCTTAAATCTCTGTAAAGTTTTCTTGGTATGTACATATAAAGCACAGATCCTTGGTATGGCCCGGAAATTCCTTCATAATCTGGACTCTGTTGGTTTTACTTGGCCTGTCTCCCGCCTCCCCCACATGTAATCTGCTGGGTTACAGTCCCACCACTTACAGTCACAGCACTTATAGTCTTGGAACCAAGAGTGTCACATGCCTCCCATCCCTCCATCTCAGTCTCCCTTGCTCTCCCCTTTTCCTCCAGACACAGAAGCTGTCTCCCCTCCTGGCTCCAATATATTTCCTATCTGGGATATGAAGTGATATGACTCTCTATGTAAGTAGATGTCTCCCGGCACTAGAACTTGGTCCTCTTGGGCACAGGAACCTAGGGGATACAGGTCCGAGGCCCTAGGAAGATGAAGTAAGGGCTCGATATTTGTTGAACAAGTGAATGAACACATCCAATACTACATAAATATTTGGCAGCAGGCGAGAGCATAAAAGAGGCATTGCAAAGAAGAAAGAACTTAAAGTATACTTTTCCCAAGTTATACGCTCTATAAGGCAAAACAAACAGACAACAACCAGAAAATTCAATGCCAGTAATCACTTTCCAAATAAGATGAGTACCTTAGAGCCATGTTTTATTAATAATATATTGTGACACAGACTCAGAATTCTAAACCCTCTTGTTCACTTCAAGGTTTGTACACCATGAGGAGATGCTACCAGAAGTGTACTTAGGAGCTAGCTATAATAACAGCTCACATTTACTGCATCTTACTCTGCACCCACACACATTATGGTGGTACCTTCCTTAACTCATAACAGCTAAGAGGTCAATACTATTATTATCCCAATTTTATCAGTGAAGAACTTGTAATGTGGGGAGTGTAATGGTCAAGACAGGTTGGGAACTCAGGTCTTCCAATCCAGTCTTTTAACAATTATTGTCCATCAAAGGAGCACCAAAATACAAGTGAGAGTGAGATGAATCCCTCTATGGGAAAAAAAAAATATTTCACAGCACAAGGTAGGAATAAAATCTGCAATCGACCTCCCAACCATAGGGCCATGCTGTCACCACGCTGGGTTGGAGAGCCGTTGCTCCAGCCCTCCCTTTTTGCCCAGTTTGGCCCAAACCGAGGGTCTTGGGAAACAGAGTGCATGGTGAAAGGCTTTGGGGGCAGGGATCTGAGTTCAAATCCTAGCTCCTCCACTCACTGTAAACTTGAACAAGACACTTTCTTAGCTAGGTTTCCCATCTGTGAAATAGGGATTATAGTGCTTTCCTCCAGAGATGTCATGGGAACTAAACAAAAGTAAGTAATGCATGTAAAGGGCCTAGAACATAATGAGCATTGTATAAATGGTGGCTTTCTCTTTCCTCTCTAAAGCAATAGGAAAAAACACAGAATGGCTATAAATTATCTAAAATGAACAAGCCAGTTCTAATTTAGCTACAGTTGGTGCAAGAATCACAAGCCAAAGGTCTGCACCTAAGAAAGGCAAACACGTTGGCTTTGCACACCACGGTCTCTTGAGTTTTGTTCTTAACCACAAATGGCAAATTAGTTCAATTCCAGGAGAAGCAAATCCTACCCACTTTCTAAATACAGGTAATTGCCTAGCATAAGAGATTATTCAATTAGAAAGGGAGCTAACCTCGGGGTCTGTTTTAAAAAAAAGCAAAAGCCATTGAGTTCCAGAAGCCACTCTGCTGAAGCCAGCAGAAACTCCCCGCATTTAACCTGCCGCACCCCGGCTCTCTCCTAGTTCAGGCAAAGCCTCTGAGTGAGTTTTTAAGACATTGGAGGGCTCAGTTTCTGGAGACAGACGGGGAGATTCTATCAAGCAGGCAAGAGGCCCGTGGGGGCATTTAGCGCTGTCCCCATATTTCTAATGAGAAAGAAGCCAATTAAGCAGCTATAATTAAAGGTGATTGAAGTGCCTGTAGTGGCCAGTCCTCGGGCCACCTGTCTATTCACCTACTGGCCCATGTGGGTGCTTATCCCACCCGGCACTGATTCACACAGGCGTTCACACCACAGTGGCAAGAACAGCAGGAAAGCACAGCTTTCCCCCAAGTGTGGGAAAGCAAAGACCTGTGCTTTCTCCAGAACCACCACCCCATGTTCCCAGTTTCCGTGTGTTTAAGATCCAACATGGAGTGAAGACTCCTTGTTTCACTTAACCCCTTACACCCAAAGCCTGGCCCCTTAAGGCTGCAGACACCAAACCACCCACAAGGAAGCTGGTCCAGGGTAGAAGCCACACGTGCTGAACCCACGGGCCCGCTTCCATGCTGTCCCCTGAGCCTGTAAGGGGCGGGGTCGGCAGAGGCATTGGAGGAGCATCAACCCCACAGGTCCACAGAGAGGCAGAGCCCCCTGGGTTAGACAGACAGGCTGGGGGCTCCTACCGGAAGCTAGTGCTCCGTAGGTCTTTAGGTTTATAACACACCTCACAGGTACACTCACACTCAGGACTCAGACCAACCCTGGGAAGCAGGGTGAAATGATCCCTATTTCACACATGTGAAAGGGTGACAGCATCTGGTGAGAGTCAGGCTGTCTTGGAATCCTCGCCCTGCTGTTCACTACCTGGGCACCAGGTGAGTTTACTAGGCCTCACTCAGCCTCAGTTCACCATCTGTAAAATGGGGATGATGCTATCCCCACCAGAGAGATTTTGCAAAGATTAAATGAGATAACGGATGAAAAGTACTTGGCACAGTGCCAGCATCTAGTAAGCTCTCAAAAAATGATAGATATACCTATTACAGGTTTGAGAAGTAAAGTAACTCACCCAAGATTACATGAAAAATGGAATTCACACCCCTGCTTGTCTGCCTTTAACCCAGACTCTAAAAAATTTCTATATAATGTTTTATATATTCACAAGAACTTATGTAATGCATGCAATATAAGCTATGAAGTGAAACAATAAAATGAACAAATACTGCCGAATCTACCACCCAACCCAAGGAGTAGAATATTGCTGGTAGTGTCACACACTCCTGTGCTCTGCTTTCACTTCCTGTCCTGAATTGTGCTTATCATTTCTTTGATTTTTTTAAAAAATAATTTTATCACATATAAAATTATATATATGCTAGATATGCCATATATAATCATATATATATTATCCTAAACAAAATATTGTTTAGTTTTGCTTTCGGGGCTTTTAAACACTATTATCATACTTAAATAACCTTCTGATACTTGTTTTGTTCACTCAATATTACCTTATCTAAGATTCAGCCAGGTGGCTGCATATAGTCATAGTTTATTTATTCTCATTTCCATAGAATATTCCATTATATGCAAATACAAACAGTTATTTATCCAGCCCAACATTTGGGTTGTTTCCCGTTTTGTTTTGTTGTCTATTTTCACTGACGCTGCTGTGAACATTCTTGTATGTGTCTTCAAGTTCATGTGTGAAGAGATTCTCCAGAGCTGGAATTGCTGGGTTGTCAGGTATACGTATATTCAACTTTATTAGACAGGTGTAAACTGTTTTCCAAAGTGACGGTGTCAATTTATACTCCTACTGGCTGTGTACAAGAGTCCCCAGTAGTCCTCAGCCTCCCTAACACGTATTTTCAGATTGCTGAATTTCTCACAATCAGGAAGATGTCAATTTTATGTCCCAATTGGCTTTACTTTTATCTTTATATGAGAAGAGCGTTAAGGATTTGAGAAAGAGTGAGTGAAATGACTTTTCTGAAAATCCCACCATCCAAAGAGAATTTGGACTTTTGGGCTATAAAAACCCTGAGCGATGGTACTGGGTCTTACGTGTTTTTCACATTTCCCTCCTAGTGCCTCTAACAGCATGCAGCAGCCTGCAAGTACTCATTTATGCTCACAGAAAACACTCTCCCAATAAAAACAGTATAAAAGGGGAGCATTTTCTTGACCCTGCTGTCAGGAAGCAAGTCCAAGGGTGGGGACTTGGAAGGGAGAGTAACTCACCTGCCCATCCTGGGCAAAATCTGAAAGACGGAAACATTGGTCTCAATATCTCTCCATCTCCCCTTCCACACTGATCACTCTGGTAGCTGCCAACAACTGAGCACTTTATATATGCTAGGCCCTGTGCCAGAGTCTTTACAATCTTTAGCCCCTTTGTTTATGACAACCACATGTGGGAGCTGGGATTATACATATTTTACGAATGAGGAAACTGAGGGTCAGAGAAGTAGATAATTTGCCCAAGATCAAAAGGCTAGTAAGTGTCCGAGTTCGGATTCAAACACCAGTTCTGCCTTCTCCAAAGCCCATGATCTTTGTCATTATGAGATCCTGCCTCCCTCTCATCCATCTCTTCTTCTCCAGTCCCTCCAAACACACATGGTCTCCCTCTCCCACTTAGGTCTTCTTTCTTCATTGGAGGAAAGGGGTCTGATAACAGTCTCTCAGAACACAACACACAACACTGCACAGATTTCCCATCAGTGTTTTGTGCAATGATGATGGGAAGCTCTCAGTAATGGTGAGGAGATGACAAGACCTTCAGACGTTAATGACTGCTCTCCTCCTAGAGACATTGATACCTTAAACGAGGAACCTGAAGAATGTGCTGTTTAACTCAACAGGTGAGTTACTAAGAGTGGAGCTCTAACTCTGTGTCTTGACATGAGTACAGCCATGTTTGGCCGCTCCATTGACCTACAGCCACCAGCACAAAAAGAAATATAAAAGCTGCTTTCTGTGTGGTGGGAACTGGCCCTTCTCCCACCGAGAGAGTTGCAAGTTGTAACATTTCAAGGCTCTTGGAGCTTCATAGCACGGGATGGACTGGCCATCTGTGCCGGGCTAAGACGATAACCAAAGAGAACAATGCACGTACACAATTACTGGGCTGGGACGTTAGCCAAGGTGCTCAGTGCACGTATGCCACTGATAACCATTTGTGCATGGGAACACTAGATGCTTGCTCTGCAAACTCTGTAACTGCTTATATAAACTGCTGGAGACTGAGACCCGGTGAGAGTTCCACCTGTGGAAGGGACGCCTTGCCCAGGATGTGTGATCCTTGCCCAGCTGTGTCGATTGACAGGACTCTCCCGGCAGTGGGGCGTGGATGTTGTGAGTAATTGATTTATTGTGAAGTAATTGATCTGATGTGTTCTCTTTTCGGTCAATCTGGTGTCTCTCTTTCCGGTTGATTTGTGTCATTTCCCTTCAGTCGATGTGGTGTGTCCCTTTCCGATCGATCTGATGTTTTTCCCTCTTATTATATGACCTATTCGGATCTGCTGCTATCTCAGCCGATGTGGATGTTTTCCCTTTCCAGTCGAGCTGGTGTTTTTTCCCTCTTATTATTTGACCTATTCAGATCTGTTTGCGGACTATCGCCTTTACTATCCTCTATATAATAAAACACACCTTCAGTCCGTTTGTTTGGAGTGGAAAGTTTCTTTTACGTCTCGGATCGAATCCCCGAACCTCTCATAACACTCTGTGCTACAGAAAGAGAACGAACTGGGACAGTGGGGACACGGTGTGAGTCTCCAGGATGCCCAAAGCCCAGGAAGTTCTAAGTCTGCTTCTCTGAAGGAATGGTCTGAGCCCTTGTGCCATTCTTCAGCCTGCCATACGCGGGGCCCATTTTTTGGCACAGGCTGAGGTGATGATGGGCTCCTGCAGCATGGTCTCGGCATTTCCTACTGAGGACCAGACTTCTTCATTGGAGCCTCCAACTCCTGAGTTATGTCTGCTGAATGGGTAACATAACATGGGGAATGCACCTCAGCAGCAGTGCTCTGAATCACCTGAAGTGCTTGTTAAAACACAAACTTCTGTGCTCTACCCCAAAGTTTCTGAATCAGTGGGCCTGGAGTAGGGCCCAAGAATTTGCATTTCTAGCCTCCTAAGTAACTCTGATGCTGCTGGCCCAGGGACCACACTTTCAAACCATGGGACGAGAGTATGGGAGGGAGGGTGCTGAATTTATTCTATATCACCTCCTCCTCAGCAGTAGCTTTGAAAATGATTTATCTTTGAGAAACAGAGTCAGGCTGATATGTGACTGGGGCTAACTGGTGAATGAGTCCCTCTCCTCGGGCGTGGGTCCCTTAACTATTCCCTCCTTCGGCTCAGAATGCCAGCCTCCCACACTCTGGTCTCTAACCCGCACACAGCCCTTAAGGCCCAGGTTCAATGCCAAGAACTCCAAGAGTTCTCCCAGAGCCCCAACCACAGTGGCCTCTGCACCTGTCACATTCTGCTTTGGGTCTTTGGCAAATGTGTGTTCGCCCTATCCCCCTGAAAGTGAGTATGCGTGAACGGCCAGAGGGAGGTGCCTGATTTGTTTTGGAGTCCTCCGTAGCCTTCTCAGAGTGACTTGCACAAAGCAGATAAGCATTAAGTATTTGTTACATAAAAAAGCAAACGAATGTTCATGTTTAACTCTTCCTTTACTTTTCATAACCCATGCCTGCAGCTCACAGGGGGTTCCCTTTCCTATTGAGCAAGAAGCAGTGTACAACTTCTTCAACCAGAATGTGGAATTTAGCGCTGTTACAATCTCCGTCCAATCCTCTCCTATGTTACTAGTTATGGTTCACAGCCTACGATTAAGCCCAGGGTGCTCTTCTGTTCTCAGAAGCCCTCATTGTTTGTATCTTTACAGATTCTTAAGATTTTTATCTTATATCTCCTGCTCATGCTGATTCAATTTTCTGTCAGCCATCCATTCATTCTACCAATTTTACTGAGCACCAACAATGTGCTCAGCGTTATTCTAGGCACTGGGGATCCAGCAGTGAACAACAGCAAACAAAGTTGGAGATAAATAGAAAACCAAAAAGTAGCATCTAGAATCTGTCAGAGGGTGCTAAGTACTGTGGGAAAACTAAAACAAGGAAGTGGAAGAGGAAGTGCCGGGTGGCCACGAGAGCATCTCACGTAGGGTCGACAGGAAGGCCTTGCGGAGGAGGCAACATTTGAGGAAAGACCTCAAGGCGGTGAGGGAGTGACCTAAGGGGCCAGTTGAGCAAAGAACCAAAGAGATCGGGGGAAGAATATTCCAGCAAAAGGAACAGAAGAAGGTTGGTGTGGCTGGAGCAGAGTGAGCGATGAGGAGACAGGAATTGAGATCAGAGAGGTAACAAGAGGTGGGGTGGCCGAGAGCCTTGATGGATAATATGAGGATCTTGACTTTGATTCTCCATCAAGTGGGAAGCCACTAGAGAGTTTTGAGCAGAGACATGACACAATCTTGCCCTACTTTAAGAGGCAAATTCTGGCACCTGTGTCAAGAATAGACTGTGGTGGGGCAAGGGCACAAACCAGGAGACCAGGTGCGATAATCCAGGTGAGCAGCGACAGCGACTGGGAAAGGCGTGGAGGTCATGGGGTGGTGAGAAGTTGAGAGGTGCTGGGTGTCTTTGGAGGTCTCTGGAAATGAAATCCTCCATGAAGGAACTGGGCTTAATTCTGCACTGTTCCAGGTCATGGCTGCACATTATTTGCTGGGATTTACTTAAGTGCGGAACCCATGCATAGAGTTTGGGGAAAGACAAAAATGTGTCTGGCTTTTAATAGAATTCAGTCCCTTCGTAGGTCATCTTCTAAAAGGAAAAACCACTCACTGGTTTCAGTTTCCATTCAAACTTCCCCAAAGCAGCGAACATGCCTTCTCTCCAGGCAAATCCTCCTCATTTCTCCCCTCCTTTTCCTCCGGGTCTCTCCTGAGCTCTTCGTAGACTTCCTAGAGATGCCCTTAAGTTGTGGGAACCCATGAATTTTGAGTCCTTTGACTGCTGGTGCCTCTGTACAGCCAGAAACCCAGCCGGCTGGCCACGCGGAGACTCTCCTGCCAGACCTGGGCCGCCGGCCAGGAGCAGGTTGTGGAGTTTGCAGCTAAGCGAGGGCAGATTGCTGGAGTTTGGTCAAAAGAACAGATGTGCATTATGGGCCAATCTGACCGCAGAGAAACATTTCCCCGTACCTTTTAAAGGTGCACAATTGCCTGGTTAAGCCAAGGTAATTTGACACACATTACCTTGTTCATAAACAGAGAGAGACAGAGGCCCTTCCTCCCCAAGGGTGTGCAAACGGTAGAAGAGGAAGCCAAGGACCACGGAAATGCTGCAGTGCAGCTTCGGGAAGCAAATGTCGGTGGAAAGTGCCCAACAGCATATTAATGGCCTGGACATTACCACACCCAGGCCAGAAGCAAGAAGCTATTGATCGTCTGTTCACTCTTCATTTCAAGGCAGGAGTGGAGTTGTCTTTACACAGGGGGACAAAACCTTCCATTCCATTTAAAGGAGCCTGCCCCTGCAGACCTTTCACTCACTCCTCTAGACCTACCTAGCATCTGTTCTCTTAATAGTGCCTGCTACTTCTAGTAATTTCACGGAATCCCAAGGAAGTGGCAGCATCTTCGTTCTTAAGACAGTTAAAATAGAGCCATGGGAGACCAGATGTCCATTAAGGTAAACACCCAAGGCAATAGAGCAAGAATGCTGAGAGAGAGAAAGGGTTTCACACATGAGACCAGTCCTATATTCTCTCCACTCTGCCTGGAATGTTCCATCCTCTTCCACCACTGTCCACCCACCTTCTGCAACCCCATGCCATTCACGTGGTGATCACCATCTTCTTCAAGAATGAACTCAGGTGTCAGTTCCTGGATGAAACTTCCCCCTGCACGCATCTCCCTCCCCTGCTCCCTGTTCCCAGGGCACTAAACACACGGAGTCCCCTCCGCATAGCTGTCCTCCCCACCAAACTATTCACAATGCGTGGCACATAATGTGTGCTCAGTTACTATTGATGTCCATGAAATGAAAGTCTGGGCTTTGATTTATCTGAGGGAGCTTAGGGGAATAGTTTCTATGAGCGGATAGGAGAGAATATGAGCAAAGACATGGAGGTGAATTGAGCAAAAACAACTATTACTTACCATGTGAAACATTAAGTCAAGTGCTTCTCATGATATATGGAATGGAAAAAAACCCAGGACTACTGAAAATGTAAGACAGAAAAAAAAGTTGATTTTAGATATGCTAAAGCTCTCCTGGGGGGGGAAACAATGAGATCTGGAAATGGACATGACACATGTGTCACCAAGATGGTGGGAGACTTTTGGGGGCAGTGGGAAAGGTGAAATCAAGGAGAGATGGAAGGCATGGCTAGATGTGTGAAAGCCATGGAGCACTTAAAGGAATTAGGTTCAGAGACTTGAAGGGGGAGAGAGAAACACTGTGTATGAGAAGCGTGACTATCTAGACATTCTCTGGGCAAAACTCATGAGCTGAGATGAGGTGACTTCAAGAAAGGCATTGTCACCCTAGAATCAAGGGGGAACCTGGAAGCCAGCAGATAGAAAGATAGGAAAGTTCCAGAAAGAACTTTTCCAGGAATGGGCTTACAGAAGGCAAGTGAATTTAGGATAGTGTAGAACAACTAAAACAGCTTGATTCACAAGGTTAACCTGCACCAATTTAAAAGAGGTGCAAAGACCCTGGACATGGGTAGAAATATCTTGTCCTTTACAAAGAAGTCCTACACTTCAAAAAAGGGCTTTGAATCCTAAATCTCAAGTAGTGGTTTTGAGAAGGAAAAAGTGATAGCAGTTACCACAATAGAGCCTGAAGAGACCATTCACTCATCCATTCATTTAGTGACAGAGCAAACTGTTTTAGTAGCAAATATGTACAAGGTATTGTGCTGGGTGCTATGGGGAAGGGGTGGAATATGCATCTTCTTGTATCTAGGCCCTCAGGGCTTATCGCCAAATACAGGATATCAAATGTACTTTATTAGCTATACTACAAGATAAAGAAATAAATGTCATGGGTCAAATGCTATGCAAGTCCAGAGGAAAGTGAGATTATTTCCAAGGAGATCAAGAAAGAATTTGCAAGGGAAGTATCATTTGAGCTGGGCTTTGAAGGACAGGTAGGAGTATGAAAAAATCTTGGACAGTGCCCTGCACATTGTAAGAGATACATGGGAGTTTGCTATTAATATTATAAATCAAGCCAATATAGTTGTAATTCCCCAAGGCAAATTGATGCCTTTGTTCATAATATTTCTTCTACCTGGAATGCCCTTCCCCTCCCAACTCATTTCTCTGTGGCTAACTCCCTACTTGTCTTTCAAGATCATCACCTCTCCACAAACACTCTCCTGCCTCTTGGATCTCACCCTCTGTCGCGCCATCACTGTGGTCTGTACTCTGAGCACGCCTCTCAGACACTCACCACCCAATCAGGGGCCCGTGTATGGCTTCCTGTACGATTGTGAGCATCCAGAGGGCCCCCCGCTGGGAAAGATTCACCTTCACAGACTCAACGTCAGGCCAGAGCAGGCACTGGATGGATGAAGATGAAACATGAAGCTGTGGGGTGAATGGGACTGCCGAGCATCCAGAGCAGAGACGAGGGCCTGTGATAGATCTTTGGAAACTGTCTATATTTTGAAGACAGTATGGAGAAAAACAAAAACAGATGTAATCCCAGAGAGAAGCCCTGCTTGCCCAGGTGGTGGTCACAGAAGGTGACTTTGAACATCTTTGTGGCTTCTCTTACCCACTGTCTCATCAGACAAAAACAGCTCCTCTGTTTTCATGAGACTATATCTGTTCAGAAACATATCTTCACTGCAAAGCTCCTTACCTCCCACCCCATGCAACCTCCCCCCCGCCAACATATTAGTAAACGGTTATGCAGGGCAGTGTTTTTATGCCATTGTCCGTGCACCAGCTGGGTCTATTTGCTACCCCCAAACAGGCAGAGGCAAAGGCAAATATGGATCCATGGGGCCCTCATCCAGAACTACATACAAATCATCAATGGATGCTCCTCGCCTGGGTCCAGACAGGAGCCCAGGTGAAAGGGGGATCCTTTGTTTAAAGAACTTTCAAGGGAAGAATTAAATCTGTTTCACAATCTAAGACACCAAGAAGACCCACAGTTTGGTGTTTGCCCCTGTTCTTTAAAACATGGGTCATGCAAGAGGCCATTTGCTTTGAAAACAAAACCAAAAAATTCACCCCTGCCAAATTTCAAAAGGGTGACTTGGCTTATTTCACAGTGAATTCCTTCCCCTTCAGAAGCTTCAGGACTCCTCCTCCAGGAGGCACTTGGTGCACAGCTTTTGTTGTCTGTGTGTGTTCCAGAGCATACCATGGGCAGCCATCCCACAGCACACAGCATTGAAATCTAGCTTCTGGCGAGGGGGAATGTGCCCAAAAGCTGTTCCCGAGCCTTGTTTATGACAGATGTCAGCAGCCTGTGTTATAAAACAATGAAACATAATGCTCAAAGCAAAGAAACATAGTATGTTTACATCTAAACTCTGCCATTTCACCAGACAGTAAAGGAAAGTTGCATTTGCATCAGATGCTTTTCTGAAGCCAATGTGGAAATTCCCTGTCCCTTCTCCTGGCTCTAATGGGAGACCAATCTGTTCCACATTCTGCACACTGTGGAAATTCTAGAAAGACAGGGGAGGAAGTAAATTTAGTATTTATGAGTGGTTTGTAGTGCTATGTAGATAAATGGCCAGTTTCTTACTTCTCCTGGGCATCTGAGCAGGAAAAAAACTAATTAAGTAGGAATCGAACAATTCTTTCAAGGATTGTAAAGGAGTTCTTCCTCTCCTGTTCTTGCTCACTTATGTGATGAAAGCGTCATTATCTTCCAGAGCCTTAGATTGCAGTGAGAATACGGTCAAGATGTGGAGTTTTTCTTGTATGTAATATATCTCTGTTTCATTGTATGAGAAAATTTGGTTAAGAAATTGGTTTGTGTATTTTGAACCCTTGGTAAAAATAAATGCTATTACTTAAGCAAATGCTTGTGATTAGTTTTACTTGTTTAATTTTTCATTTTAAATCAAGTTTATTGAGGTATAATTACATACAATAGAATGCCTCCACTTTATGTATACAGTTCAATGAGTTTTGACAAATGTATACATACATCATGTAACAATCATCCCAATTGAGAAACAGACTATTTCCAACACCCTAAAAAGTTTTCTTGTACACTCTTGCAGTCTCCTCCACCTCTAATCCTAAGAAACCACTGCTCTGCTCTCTGTCACCATAGATTAGTTTTGCTTTTTCGATGATTAAGTAGAAAGGAAATCATACATTATGTAGTCTTTGGGATCTGGCTCCTTTCTGTCAGCGCATGTATTTGAGATTCATCCACGTTGTTTCGTGCATCAGCCATTCTTTTCCTGTTGTTGCTGAATACTATTCTATTGTATGGATGTACTATAATTTCCTTATCCACTTGACAGTTGACGGCCATTTGGGTTGTTTCCAGCTTTTGACTGTTATGAATAAAGCTACTATGGACATTCATGCACAAATTTTTGTAGTGATATATTTTTTTATTTCTCTTGGTTAATTACCTAGGAGTGGCATTGTCAAGTAACATGGTAATGATATATTAACTTGATAAGAAATTGCCAAACCGTTTTCCAAAGGAGTTGGACCATTTTACATTCCCACAACAGTGAATGAGAGTTCCAGTTGTTCCACATACTCACCAACACTTGGTATTGTCAGTCTTTTAAATTTTAGCTGTTCTTGGGGCCAGCCCCCTGGCTTAGCGGTTAAGTGCGCGCGCTGTGCTGCTGGCGGCCCGGGTTCGGATCCCGGGCGCGCACCGACGCACCGCTTCTCTGGCCATGCTGAGGCCGCGTCCCACATACAGCAACTAGAAGGATGTGCAGCTATGACATACAGCTATCTACCGGGGCTTTGGGGGGAAAAAAATAAATAAATAAAAATCTTAAAAAAAAAAAAAATTTTAGCTGTTCTTGTGAGTATGTAGTGATATCTCATTGTGGTTTTGAATTCCATTTCCCTGATGAATAGGGATGATGAACAGTTTTTTATTGCATTTTGGTCATTTATATATTTTCTTTCGTGAAATTTCTGTTCATATTTTTTGCCCATTTTTTAAACTGTGTTGTTTTTCTGATTACTGAATTGTAAGAAGTCTTTATATATTCTGGATACAAGAGTTTTTTGGTGAGCTATATATTTTGTGACTATATCCGGTTTGCTTATTCAATCTCTTATGGTGTCTTTCAAAGAATCAAAATTTTTTATTTTAATCCAGTCAAAATTATCTCTTTTTTTTATGATTATTGCTTTTTGTGTCCTAAGGAGCCAATACCTAAGACAAAGTCATAAAGAATTTCTCCTTTCTTTTCTTCTATGTTTTATAATTCCAGCTTCTATATTTAGATACATGAGTCATTTCAGTTATCTTTTGTGTCTAATGTGGGATAAAGGTCAAGATTCACTTTTTAATTTAAATATACATTTGTTTCAGCATCGTTTATTGAAAAAATTATTCTTTTCCAATTGAAATGTTTCAATTCCTTTGCAAAACTCAATTAACCAAATATATGTTGATCTAGCTCATTGGTTTTTTAAGAAATCAAATATTAAACTTTGAATCCAGTAAATTTAAAAAATTAAGTTGAGTGCTCTTAAAGATGGATCAAGGAGGCAAATATGTTCAGGACATTTTAAAAATAAAAACAGCCCTGAAAAGACTAGCCCGCTTGTGTGTATGCCCTCACCAGGCGCCAGCCTCCAGAGAGCAGAGACTGGGCCTGACTCAGGCTTGTCTACCCAATGCCTGACTTATGATAGGCTCCCAATATACACATTCATTGAATAAACGAATGAATGAATGAATGAGGTCAGCCTTTTATGGTGGCACCATAAAACGAAGCAGAGCTTCGTGGATATTGCTGCTGTCCCCAGCGGAGCTGTTGATTTCCCCAAATTTATTTGCACTAACCATGGTCTCCAAGTGGTCCTTCCTTACATGACACAGCAACTTGAACCAGAACTAGGAGGTTCTTACTACCCTTCAGTGAGGGGAAAATCTCAGTAGAGGGGGATCCTGCCTGAGTTCCTATTTGGCTTCACTACTTTATCTCTCTGTGCCTCAGTTTCCTGATCTGTATTTTATAACATTTCTGTGAGGAATCACTGAGTTAATGCCTCCAAAATCTTAAGTGTGCCAGAAAAACTTTTCCCTTAACTCAACTCACTTTCTGATCGTGAGTCCTCACCTCTCCAAAGAAGAGACAGCGGGCAGCTGACTCACCGTCCTCAGTCCCTGCAGGTCGCTGCTGAGAGGTCTACATTCTCGACCAGATGGTCTATCTGGACGTGGCCGCTCCCTGCTTCTGAGCCATGCCGGTGGGGGCAGCCTCTGTGACTGGCCCCGGGAGACGCCCTCTCAAGGGCTGTGGGAGATGCAGGCAGCAGCTCTGCCTGGGAAACTGGATGCAGGCTTCATGGCACTCGGACCCACAGTCCTCTCCGCTCACACTCACCACCTCTCAGGAGGACTGGTTTCTAGTCTGAGGACGGAAGCCCCTCTCTCTTCTTGCCTCTCCCAAACATTTTCTTTACCGCATCCTCAACACTCTAATCACATTTGTCCCCTGAGGCCATCAACACAGCTGACTAGCTGCTTGAAAGGGAAGACGGAGAGTGAAGAGAAAAACATCAGGGGCTAAAAGAACAAAGGATCTCAATAAGATAAAGTGTCTGGAACATTGTACGTGATGAATTAATGTTAGCTGATGTTATTATTATTTATTATTATTATTGTTAAAGGGGGAGCTGGAGGATGAGGAGCTCCAGTTTCTGAGAGGAATTAGAATGAAGCCTTACCACCAGGCTGGCCGCCCCCCCGGGCCACCTTCCTCCCCCTGCTGTCCGTGGAATGCCAGCCAATTTTCAACCATGTGACCAAGCTTCCATCCAAGACAATTTGAATTAATTTTGTGCATGAAATTTGGTGGGATGCATTGCCAAATGTTTAACTGAAATCAAGATGCAAACTTCCCTTCACATATCCGTTTTGTAAATGCTGTCAAAAATAAAATAAAAGCCATTAAGCTTGTCTGGCAACATTTGTCCTTTATGCACCAAGCGATTCATTGTTCCTGGTTCCCTTATCCTCTGTTTGCCTGCCCCCCCAACCCACCCCACCCAATATTTGTTCTGTTATATTTATGGTCCCTGGGCAGGCCCAGCACACTGCCAGCTCTACTGAATTTGCCAAGTCTAAGATCCCTTGTAGGGACTTATTTTATTTAAAGAGCACCCCATTAATGGGTTTAATGGCCTTTCAATCACCTAGTATACATTGTCAATGAGGAAGAATCGATTTTCTGAGAATTCCTGTTCTGGGAGGAAAACAAACAGCCCTTCCTTCCCATTGCAATTTGGCCCATGAACAGACGATGTAGGACTTGCTCTGTCCTGGGTTCACATGCTTTCTTTCCAGCGGGCCTGTGAGGAAGTGGTCTCAAGACTCACTCCCTTCTTTTTGCACTTTCTTTCTCTTTTGAGGTTGTGACCTGCTGGGCCGTGGGGACGCCTTGCATATGAACTTTGGATGAGGTTGACTGTTGCTCTCACAAAAGATCCACTCCCGGAGTTCGTGCCATCCTCTTTGGGGAAGAATCAAACCATCATCTTTGGGGCTTTATCAGATCCTCTCAGTCCACAGTAACAGATGGGGAAGAATGGCTGGCATTTCAATGTCCCCCAGACACAGACTTTTTAGAAGGGCACTGTCCCTCCGCAAACTTGAGTTCCAGAACCTTGAAGCAGTGATCAAACACATGTACTCTCACTGGGGTCATTTCTAATTAGCTAAACTCTCACCAGGGTACCTCTAAATCCATAAATATCTGTTGACGACTTTTTATGTATGAGACATCACACTTGGCACCGTGGGAGATACATGCGGTGGACATAAAGAGAGTAAAATCAGTCTCAGCCCACACTCAGGGTTGTCTCTTCCAAGTTAGGATCTCCTTCAGGTGTTGTTGACCAAACTTCTCTCTCCTCTGCCCCCTCCTCCTCTTCATCTTCCTCCTCACCCTCGTCCTCCTCTTCTCCCTCTCTCTCCAGCCCTTTCCCAAGAATCTTGCATTAAATTCCTGCATTCTCAATAACAACAGCTGGATTTTATGGAGACTGACAACAAGCAGGTGTCCCCTCCTTGGCACTCTACATGCACCAGACTATGTAATCCTCACAACAGCTCTACATGAACACCATATGTTATCACTATCGCCATTTTTCACAGAAGGAAACCAAGTTTAAGGGAGGTCAAGTCATTAGTTGTAGAGCCAAATCCATCTGACTTGAAACCTTTCCTCTTAAACCCTACACTTCCTTGGTTTTCTCCTACTCCTTTTTAGGGTAGTTTGCTCCCCAGGGAGTCCTAACCAGCAGACACCCACTGTCCTAAGGTAAGTGAAACAGGCTCGGTGATATCTGGCTAGTTGGAACAATAATACTAATAACAATGCCTACCACGTACAGAGTGCCCATCCTGTGCCAAACACCTCATCTATCTATCTTTTTTCAATTAATCCTCACAACTACCTCAAGAGATGGAGAAACGGATACCATGAGGTTTAGGGACTTGCTCAAGGTCTCACAATTATTAAGTAATAATAATGATGAAATTGCTAGCATTGATTGAAGGCTTACTATATGCCAAGTCCTGGGCTAAGGTTTCTATATCTCTATATTTTTTAATCCTAACAAGGTAAGTATTATTATTTATAGCTTACAGTTGAAGAAACTGAGGCTCAGAGATTTAAAGTAACTTGCCCAAGGTTCCCCAGCCCGAAGTGGCAGAGCCAGCATTTGACCCAGGTGGCCCATGCCTGTGCTTGTAATAAGGATGCAGCAGTCATGCCCCAAAGCCCGCATTCTTCACATTGCATCAAAGCCGCCTCTGTCCTTTCCAAAAGCCCTTTGGAAAATGGCCCATAAGTTTTCCCAAAACAATAGTTGAAGACAAACCCAAGAGACTTCAGGTTTTGTGGCAGGGCTATCTCTTAACAAGGTGCTGCCCTGAGCTGGAATCTCATTTGCATTTGTCCTTCTGCAGTAGTTTCCAATTCCCAAGCAGAACAAAATTGCACTGTAAAATTCGCCTTAACGAGGCAGCTGTCTGCTGCAGTCAGGCACTAGGCTCAGGTGCGACTCCCAGTAGGCTCTCCCGAACCAGTGTGGCAGCGTCTGTACAGCAACATAAAGTCACTTCCGAGAAATTAGATGCCATTTGGAAGAGGCATATGTTACCATGCTTGCCCATTGTCAGCTCAGAACAGCACAGGGGGTGCCAATCGTGACTCAATTACTTCCAGGATTCTCTCCTGAAGGCTTCTCTGTCGTTGATGAGAACCGTGCAGGGAAGATGACCAAATGTCCTGGGCCAGGAGTGTTATGTGGGATGGTATCTTGGAAGGGAGGGGTTATGGGTTTAATCGGCCTCTCTTCACCACAATATCAACAGACCATCAAAACGTGGGCTCCAATAGGCAAGATAACGCTACTCAACAAATGTCATCTGAGCCTCTACTATATTCAGGACATTATGCTAGGAGACACAAAGGAAATCAAAGGTCCACCCTCAGCCTGACATGACCCTACAATTTAGGCAGGAATGTAGAGTGCCAAGTAGAGTAAGAAAAATTGTCCTTAGAAAGACGTAACCAGTGAAGTTAAAAGACATCTGCCTAGAAGCTTTAGTTAGTTGAAATGGAGGGAGTAGATGAGATTTGGGGGAGAAAGACTAGAGGAAAGGAAGAGAAAAATGCCGAGAAGGGGGCTTCTGCAAGGCCTAAATCTGTGGGGCAGAGGAAATGGTAAGGTGTCCTAGAAAAGGAACAAGGGAAGAGATTAACAGCTTAGAATCCCATGAAGCACAGGGTGACAAGTGGGAGGCACGTGTCCATAGTGTCCAATGAGACCAGGGTGATGATTCAAGAGAAGAGGCCAGGGACTCCAGTGATTCAGAGGATGCTGATAACCCTTAGAAAACAGTGTTGGTAAAGGGCAACCACTGGTTTGCCCAAGGTCAAGGAGACAAGTGGGTGCTGAGGAAAGTAAGTGAAGTGTGTAGACTGCTCTTTAGAAATGTTTGATAATGAAAGGAAGAAGAGGTGGAGGTCAGTAAGGTAAGGGGGTAGCAGGCCTGCAGGATATGCTTTGAAGGATGGGGGAGATGCAAGCAAGCTTACAGGTCCTAGGAAAGGAGAGCTGGAAGATGAAAGGTGAGCATGTGTGCCTGATGCAGTGAGATTCTAGGGCAGGCAGGAGGGACCAACCACAGGGGGAGAAATTCACATTGGGAGGGTGGAGAGACAAAAGCCAGGAAAGAGTGGAGGAGATGGTGTGGCCATTTTGAGATGGAGAAGAAATGTTGAAAGAACTTGCAACTGGTAACCTTGACTTTGCCATAATATCAAAAATGATCTCCAAAAGAGTGATTGTTCTATCACAATAGTGTGGGGACTGTGCTCAAATGGTCATCTTCTGAAGGAAGATGCTAGAGGAAATGAGGAGCGATTCACTCCATTCATTTCTCATCAAGAAAATTTTTGTCTTTCTCTTTTTCATTGTTTTTTTTTTTTTAATTACATTTATAGGACCGGCCTGTGGCTTAGTGGTTAAGTGTGCGGGCTCCGCTGCTGGCGGCCTGGGTTTGGATCCCGGGAGCGCACCAACGCACCGCTTCTCCAGCCATGCTGAGGCCGCGTCCCACATACAGCAACTAGAAGGATGTGCAACTATGACATACAACTATCTACTGGGGCTTTGGGGGAAAAAAAGGAGGAGGATTGGCAATAGATGTTAGCTCAGAGCTGGTCTTCCTCAGCAAAAAGAGGAGGATTAGCACGGATGTTAGCTCAGGGCTGATCTTCCTCACACACACAAAAAAATTACATTTATAATTACAGTAAATTTAGTTCTTCTACCTTCCCTGTCTTGACTTCTCCTCAGGAGTATCTTATAACCTTTATCTCAAGGATTTGCTTCCTCTTATTACCATCAACTCTAAAGTCTATAGGAGCTCATCGACTCTAGAGTCCATAGGGGCTAATTATCCAGGCTGAAGATTATCTGGGTCTTCCTCTTCCTACCCCGTCAGACTCCCTGCTTCTTAGCCATTTCATTGCTCATCAGTCCTTCCACCAGATGTGGGCAGGGGAAGCATGAAAAGCTAAAACTCAAATCAGTTCATTTTATGACTTAATCTGGGATCTAGCCAAATATTTTAAGCTATTAGCTCAAACAGGTTGGGGGCTAACTGAAGTTCATAGCTATTTCATTATCCCTGAATGGAACTACCACCCACAATTAGTCTCAAAGTCAGAAAGACAAAAATGTCTATGTGAGAAAAAAAAGACACACATAGTAATGGCATCACGCTAAGTAAATACATCTTGTGTCATAGTTTTAACTCTCTCCTTGCCATTCACTCTGAGTCTTGCTTTCTCATTGGGGCTGTCTAATTTGAAATTCCACATATTGCACTTTCAGATTGGAAGCACTAAGAGTTAGTGCTGCCAGTATTAACAAGTCAGTGGTTCCTCCAGTCCCTGAAATGTGACGCTCAGAGTATTCCTCAACGTCATGGTTAGGGCAGCTTCCGATGCTCCATGTTCTGCCTGTCTCATTCATGATTGAGCACAAGGCATGATCAGATCTTTCCTGGTCTGTTTTCATATTAAACTTTGAAAGGCTCCAATAGGTTGTGGTGTTGTGCTACAGTTTTTTAAGATGTTACCATTGGGAGAAAATGGGTAAAGGATCAATAGGAGTCCTTGGATCACTGTGAATCTACAGTCATATTGGGAATCTACAATTATCTCAAAATAAAAAGTTTGATAAAAAAGTCTACAAGAACTTCTTACCATCAGAACAGCAAAACCAAACCAAAACCTAACAATGACTTTCATATTTTCAATACATCCACTAAAACGGCTAAATTAAAAAGACTGAAAACATCAAGTGTTGACAAGGATGTGAAGGAACTAAAACTCATATATGCTGGTGAAATATACAACCACTGTGGAAAGCAGCTTGGCAATTTCTTATAAAGTTAACCATACACTTATCATATGACCTAGCAATTTCACTCGCAGGTATTTACTCAAGAGAAACAAAAACATATGTCCACAAAAAAGACTTGTATACAAATGTCAATGGCACTTTATTCATAATAGCCCCAAACTGGAAGCAATCCAAACACCCATCAACTAGCAAATGGATAAACAAATTTTGATATAGTCATACAATGGAATACTACTCAGCAATAAAAAGATTAAAACCACTGACACATACAACATGAATGAATTTCAAAAACATTAGGCTGAGTGATAGAATTTAGACATAAAAGTACATACTATGAAATTCCATTTACTTGAAATTCTAAAACAGGCAATGTAATCTATACTGACAGAAAGCAGGTTTGTGGTTCCCTGGAGACATGAGAGATCAGGAGTGGGGATTCACTGCCAAAAAAACACAATGGAACTTTTGGGGGGGATAGAAACGTTCAATATCTTGATTGGGTGATAGTGGTAGTTACACAGGTGTATGTGTGTGTGTGTGTGTGTGTATTTTATTTATTCGTTTATTTATTTTTTGTTTTTCATTACATATAACAAACTTTTAATATCTTAAACTTAAAATAACACTTTCATTTAAAAACATCACAGAATTTTTCAGTTTTAAATTAGAAGATGCAGAATGTGTGTATTTTATTTTACGTAAAGTATACCTCAATAAAGTTGATTGCAGGAAACAAAAGAAGGTACCAAGGACCTTTAACCAAATCAGAAAAATAAAATAAAACCTAGCAATGATTTTCTTGTACTCAATAGCTTAACTTCCTAATCTTAAATACATCTTCAATAATGAACAACTACCTTGAGTTAACAGATTCTGGCTTAGATCAGCCAGTAGAGGGAACTCTTTCTCAAATTGAGGTTCCATGACCTACAAGATTAATCTCTAAATTATGAAGAAGTAACTCTCTTATGTCTCCACATTTCTCCCCTCTCCATAGGTGCAGCCATTTAGCCTCAAACAGAAGGAACCGAAACTATCGCAGTGGAGAAACCAACCCTGTTTCCATTGAAAGGCAGAGGGAAGGAAAAGTTCTAGACCAGCAAGTCAGTGCTTCAGCATCCAAGCCAACTTCCTACTGTGGTCCCACTCTGATGTTTAGATGTGGCTGGTAATTATTAAGGATGTTTAGTCCTCCTCTTCCTCCTTGGCCCCAGCAATCAGAGCCCTGCCACTGTGCTGTGCCTGCCCCCTTGTCCTGACTTGTTTTTGCCAGTTGTTCTATAACCTAGAGTCCCAATGCTACCCAATGCCAAACCACTCTAGAGCCAGCCTGGTCTGTCATTTGCCTGTAGCCAGGCTCCCTTGATGCTCCCCTCTACCCATTTATAGGACCACACCAGGGACACCCTCCCCTACAGGAACTCCTGGAAGTCGGGCCCTTGCCCACCTGTACTCTGACTTGGGTTGCCACAGCCCTGACAGGCCACCTGCCCATCCTGAGTGCCACCATCTCCTGAGGGCTTCCCAGGTTTATGAATCCAGATTCATCCCCAGGGATGCCCACTCACCACCAACTGTACTCTGATTCTCAAGTCGTTGTTCACCAGAAAACATGCTGGTGAGACAATCAAAAGATCCCAGGGGACAAATTCTGAGTCCTTGTGAAATAATTCTCTTTATGTTGCATCTACAATCACGGAATTTTAGAGTCACAAGGTTTTCAGAGCCCATATGCTCCACGCACTCTGCTGCAGCAGGGATCACTGAGAAGCAGAGATGGAGGTTCTACTTTTGAACCTTTCCAGTAGGGAGCACTCACTACTTTTCAAGGCAATCCATGCTATTATTAGGCAGAGGTAATTGCTAAAATCTCCTTTGTATGGACTTCAAATTGATCTCCTTAACAATCACTCTTTTGTGAGGAACACAGAATTCTCTCTTCTATGCAATAGCACTTTAATTGTTCAAAGTCGGCAACTGTGTGCTCCTCTCATTTGTATTTCTCACATCATTTCTTCTCTAGGCTCAGGAAAAAATCTGTTCAATTTAATTCAGTTCCTGCTCAGTTTTAGGCAGCATCCTGAGTGCTTGGGATGCAAAGATGAGTAGTTTATAGTTTCTACCTTCAAAAAGTTTACAGGATGGAAGGGAAAAGTTAGAGAGTCTGGGGTGGACACTCAGAGGAGATAGCAGCACAGGGTGAGAAGGGAGAGAGTGAGAAGGTATTCCAGGCATTGGAAACAGTATGTGCAAAGGCCCAGTGGCATTGCTAGAGAGTTTGTTTTGGAGGGGAGGAGTGGAGTGGGAGTGTAATGAGAGATAACGCTGGAGAGGCAAGCCAGAACCAGATCATGAAGCACAATGTAGATCATGCTAAAGAATTTTAAGCAGAGCAATGACGTAATACTATTTCAGTGTTAGAAAGATGTCCTCGACTGCTTTGTGCAGAAGTGATTTGAAAGAAATAAGACTGGAGACAAGGATATCCATGAGG
The DNA here is from genome assembly GCF_020826845.1 of Diceros bicornis minor. NCBI lineage: Eukaryota > Metazoa > Chordata > Mammalia > Perissodactyla > Rhinocerotidae > Diceros > Diceros bicornis. Next base: position 51,446,157 of record NC_080742.1, on the reverse strand, counting down.
AGGCTCTCTTGAGAGACAGAGGAGAGATGACCGTGGCCTTACCTTAGGGAGTAGTCGTGGGAATGGCAAGAAGTGGACTCACTGGAGAGGCACCAGAAATATTGACTCAATAAGCCTTGGATGTGGGGATACGAGAGAGGGAAATTCAAGTGCATTTTTTCTGGCTTGAGTGGACATTGATACTGTGACAAAGAAGACAGACAACAGACAAGAAAAACCAGATGTGGAGCTAGGAGCTGGTGAGTACAGTTTTGCATATGTTGAGTCTGCAGTGTTTGTGGGAAGAGGTTGAGCAAGCTCCCAGAGCTCAGAAGAGAGATCTGGGCTGGAGATATAGGTGTGTGAGTCACAGGCCCACAGGTGGTCACTGAAAACATGGGTGTGGATGAAGGCAGGCAGCAGATGTGTACAGTGTGACAAGAGAATGGGAAAGAGCATTTTGGGGACAGGCATAGAACAGGGAAAATAGGGAGTGGCCAGGGAGTGTGAGGCAAAGCAGGATGCAACTGTTTCTGGCACAGTAAGGTTTCCAAACACTTGGCCATCCTTCGCATTTCATCTTTTGTTGTTGCTTTTTGTTGCTGCTGTTTTGTTTTGCTTTCAGTAACCTTTATTAGGTGGGGATTTCTGAATGGACACAATATTCCGTGTGTCGTAGAGAAGAATATCTCCCATGTTCTGAACTCTGTACTTCTGAAAAGGCAAGTAGCATGTCTGAATGGCTATGGCTCCTATAGAACTTGTCAAATAGAATAATCCCAAGTGTTGCAACAGCTGGCCAACCAATCAATAAATCGTTATTGAGCCTGATTGTGCTGAGATTTTACATGCAGGGTTATAAAACCACCATCACTGACTCCCAGAAACACACACTGTTGTTGGAAAAGTCAGAGATAGATATGTAGGTAGATATGGGTGACCCTGTTCTGATTGTCAAAATAAAAAATAACCTACTGCTCCCAGAAGACGGCAAGCCCCTCTCAGCCCTCCCTGCATTTGCATGAGGGGTTCTCTCCACCTGGGATTTCCTCCCCTCTTGGGTTGGTTATCAACTTACTGTCTCTTGGCTCCAAATTCATACTTTTTGCTTTCTCTGTGAAAATGGATCTGGGCTCTTTAATTATTGTTTCTTTGCCAGCTGGCACAATGTTAAGCTTTGTCAGTAGAGGGTGCTGGCAAGACATTGCGTGAGGAAATGAGGTTTGCATCCTGGTTCCTGTGTTCTTGCTCAGCAGGCTTCCCCAGTTTCCAGATCCTGCAGTGCACAGCGGCCGGTAGCTTCCCCTGGCATCCCTCTGCTTCTGGCAGTTTTGTAGCAGAGTGCCTCCCATGAGACACTTTACTGTAAACAGCTTTCCCTTGACACTCTGGGGGGGGAGCAGGGTTTCTGGCAAGTTCCAGATGGCAAATTTCACTGGCATCACAGCTTCTTCTCCACCAGTCAGTAAGCCAGGGCCATGCCCCTCTAACAAGATCTGGATTTCAGCCCTGGAGATAGTGGCTGTTCCTCTTATCTGCTACTCTTGTATTCTTTAGCATTCTCTTCACTTCTTACTAGCCAGTACCTTGGTACTCCAGTCCATGTTATAGTCAATAATTCTTCATGTGAAGCTTCCCCTGTCCAAATTAGAGTGTAGTTTTGCTCTCCTGATTGGACCCAGATTGATACGCCTCCCTTGTCCATCTGATAAACTTCTACTTATTCCTTGAGACTGGCTTAGACATCATTGCTATACTTTGCCGGGTAAAAAGTTCAATAGATGTATGTTCACTGTATCTCTTCATGTGTGCATGCATGAATAATTTCCACTGCTGCTTGGAAGCTATTTAGTAGCCAGGTTGGCAAGTGAGACTCACTTTCTGTCTGATTAATGACCAGAATCCCAGAGACGCCATGGCAGGGAGGCCCTGGATTTGGTGTCTTAGGGACACAGCTTGGCCCTCTTGGAGTGTGTTGTTCAGGCTGGAGTCCTATCACCAACCCAAGCAAAGCCTCCCCACACAGATGGATTTAACCTGTCACCCCACCTGCTTCAGAAATACTGTGAAACTCAGGTCCCACACCCCAGACTGGCTGTTACAGCCCAATCTCACAGCACAAAGGTAAGAATCAAAGGAAAATTTCCCAAAGATATTTATCTTCGAGTTGTTCTGAAGGCTTTACGAAGCAAATATTTTTAACTAGTCAGTTTTAACATCAACCAGCCAGGTTTTAGTCTAACAATTGCAAAACCCTGGTTTCCTGATACCCTTTGGAAACACCCTTGGGTGTTTCCAGTTACCTCAAAAGGTATTGCAAAACTCTCAAACAGACCCTAATGGACAAAACAGTCTTAATTTACTTTGTGTTAAAAATTAAATATATGCTTTGTGGCACTTTGAGGAGGCATGGTGTAGGATTGAGAATGTTACAAAAAGAAAATAATGACAGGGTAGGAAAATTTCAAAGTGTGGAAATTATTCATCTACATTGTAGGAAAATACATAAATCCATTTATATTACTGTGGTATGTACCATACCTTTAACCACCCCCAAAAACATGGGCACAAAAATCATTACACACACTCACACACACACGTACACACATACCTGTTTGCCTTGTTTTGTCTTGCCCACATACACAAATATTTGTATGTATTGACAAACATATTTCTCCTATCATATTATTCATCACACTATTTTATTTACCTTTTTACTGAGCTTTTGTTTTGATATCCCCATCTCACTTTCCCTCAGCTGCAGAATGTTGAGTTATAAAGATTGAAAATGTTAAAATTTGTAAAGTTTTTGGTATAGTGCTAGGCACAAATTAAGCACTATTTTAGTGTTAAAAATAAAGTAAGAATAAACTTGACCAAAGAGGTAAAAGACCTGTGTACTGAAAACTACAAAACACTGCTAAAAGAAATTAAAGACATAAATAAATGGAAAGACATCCTGTGTTCATGGATTGGAAGACTGAGTATTGTTAACATGTCAGTTATACCCAAGGCGATCTACAGATTCAAGTCAGTCCCTGTCAAAATCCCAACAACATTTTTTTGCAGAAATAGAAAAATTCATTCTAAAATTTATATGGAATCTCAAGGGCCTCTGAAAAGCCAAAACAATCTTGAAAAAGAACAAAGATAGATAACTCACACTTCTTGATTTCAAAACTTATTTCAAAGCTACAGCAATCAAAACAGTGTGGTACTGGCATATAGACAGACATGTAGACCAATGGAATAGAATTGAGAGTCCAGAAATAAACCCTCTTCTATGTGGTCAAATGATTTTTAAAAAGGGAGCCAAGACCATTCGATGGGGGAAAGGAAAGTGTTTTCAACAAATGGTGCTGAGAAAACTGGATATCCACAGGCAAAGAATGAAGTTAAATACTTACATTACACCATATACGAAAACTAACTCAAAATAGATCAAAGACCTAAATATAAGAGCTAAAACTATAAAACTCTGGAAGAAAACTTAGGGAGGAAGTTTCATGGCATTGAATTTGGCAATGATTTCTTGGTTATGACACCAAAAGAACAAGCAACACAAGAAAAAATAGATATTTTGGATTAATTAAAATTTAAAACTTTTGTGCATTAGAGGACACTATCAAGAGAGTGAAAAGGCAACCCACAGAATGGGAGAAAATGTTTGCAATCATAAATCTGATAAGAGATCAGTATCCATGATATTTAAAGAACTTCTGCAACTCAACAATAACAAAAATCCAATTTAAATATGGGCAAAGGCCTTGAATAGCTATTTCTCCAAAAGTGATATACAAACGGCCAATAAGCACATGAAAAGATGCTCAATATCACTAATCATTAGGGAAACACAAATCAAAGCCACAATGAGATACCACCACACACCCATTTGGATGGTTATCATTAAAAAAAAAAGAAAAGAAAATAACAAATGTTTGCGAGGATGTAGAGAAATTGAAACTCTTGTACACTGTTGGTGGGAATATAAAATGTGTAACTGCTGTGGAAAGCAGTACAGTGTTTCCTCAAAGATTTAAACAAAGAATTACTATATGATCTGGGAATTCCACTTCTAGGTATATACCCTAAAGAACTGAAAGTAGGGACTCAAACAGATATTCATACACCAAGATTCATATCAGCATTATTCACAATAGCCAAAACGTGAAAACAACACAAACGTCCAATGACAAATCAATGGATAAACAAAATGTGGTATGTACATACAATGTAACATTATTCAGTCCTGAAAAGGAGTGAAATTCTGACACAGGCTACAATGTGGGTGAACCTCAAAGCCGTTATGCTAAGTGAAATAAGCCAAACAAAAAAGGAAAAATATTGTATCATTCCCACTTATATGTGGCACCTAGCATACTCAAATTAATAGACACAGCAGGTGGAACAGAGGTTAGCAGAGGTAGAGGAGGGAAGGTGATGGGGAGGTAAGGTTTAATGGATACAGAAATTCTGTTTGGGACGATGAAAAAGTTTTAGAAATGGATGGGGGTGATGAATGCACAACCATGTGAATGTACTTAATGCTACTGTATTGTATATTTTTAAATGGTTGCAATGGTAGATTTTACGTGATATATACTTTACCACAATAAAAATCTAAGAAATAATAAGCACAAAACATAAAATTGAGTGCTTATGTGTCAGGTGCTATTCTAAATGCTTCTTGCTTATTACTGGAATTGACCCTCTCATCAGTACGAACCAAGACTATTATTATTCCCATTTTACAGATGCGAAATGGAGGCTCAGAAAGGTTAAATGTTTTGCCCATGGAAATAGAGAGAGTAGGTGGTAGAGCTGGGAAAGGGAACCCGGAGAGTCAGGCTCCGGCCTCTGCCCCTGTAACCTGTACACCACACATTCTCCCAGCTGACTAACAAGTTTCTAGTATTATCTGTGCTTGGGGAGGGAGAGGGCTAAGTGAGGAGGGGCCTAGCGCCTGCCTCCTCCCAGCCCCGGGCCTTAACGGTGAGCCCTTGACGCAGCACCACTCTGATGCTGGACAAACCAGGTACGGCCAGGCCAGGGCCTTCTCCTTCTGACCTTTACTGTTGGCAGAGGCCTTTGAGGGAAGACACAGGTACAGTCACTGTCCACATAAAGGGGCATGTGCCCTACCTCCTAACTGGTGAGGGGAGATGTTTCTTTAAACATTCTTCAAGAAAAGGCCTGAGGGATCATGTGCCCATCTCAAGATGTCTGGAGATTATCTGGCCCCTCATTCAGCTAAAAATCCTTTGAAGGTAAAAAAAAAAAAAAAAGGAATGGAATAACTAATGCTGATGGTGAATCATTCACTAAAACACCTGCACAATCTGATTTTGGGAAAATTCTTAGATTGGAGATTTCAAAATGTTAATGTTTTACTAATGTGTATGCTGGTTTTCAATATATTAATATATTGAATTAATATATTACTAATTAGTAGGATGCTTGTTTTCAATATATTGATATATCTTTTTTTTCTGAACTCTCTCTGACTGTAAAAGAGAACAGTGTTATCGCAAAGTCTCTGTGTTATTAATATTTATTGAGCTCTTACTACACGTAGGCTCTTTACATGTATTATTTAATCCTCACAACATGCTCATTTTATAGCTGAGCAAACACACAGAGGTAAAGTAACCTGTCCAGTGTCAACTAGCAAGGAAGTGGAGAGCTGAGAGGCACACCAGGCAGTCTGGACCGGATCCTCACTATAAACCCGCCTCGGGACCTTGGGAAATTCCCTTCCACCCTCTTAGGGCTCCTTTCTCCTCATCTGGGAAGTGAGGGGATTGGACCAGATGATGTGTACGATTTTCTTCCAGCTTGAACGTGTCTATTTCCTTGTTTCCGCACACAGATGATACTCCACCAGGGCTTCCCAGATGGGTGTTCCCCAACACTCCTCACTTGAATGACGGGTGCCGTTAACGCTGTCGGACTGCAAAGGGAAGTGGAGCTCTGCTGACGCTGGCAGTGCTCCTCAAGCTGTTTATCGTTCTTTTGTCCTGCCCCAAACAGCCTTTACTCTTCCATCGTGCTCACCCTCTAACTACCTAAATAGCTCCGCTATCTTTTTTTTTGTGAGGAAGATCAGCCCTGAGCTAACATCCATGCTAATCCTCCTCTTTTTGCTGAGGAAGACCGACTCTGCGCTAACATCTATTGCCAATCCTCCTCCTTTTTTCCCCCAAAGCCCCAGTAGATAGCTGTATGTCATAGTTGCACACCCTGCTAGTTGCTGTACGTGGGACGCGGCCTCAGCATGGCTGGAGAAGCGGTGCGTCTTTGCGCACCCGGATCCGAACCCGAGCCGCCAGTAGCGGAGCTCGAGCACTTAACTGCTAAGCCACGAGGCTGGCCCAAGCTCAATGAATTCTCCTAAGACTCTGACATAACTCAGCAAGAGAAAGACACAGACATAAAGATTCAAGACTGAGGAGGAGAAAAGGGTGCAAATTGATATTCTCATTACACTTCCTTCTTTCTTTACCTGGAGTCACAGAATTTCTTCTCACTTATGAATTTCTTAACAAGCCTGGATAGTGGCGTGCTGGTAAATATTTAACAACCAGCTCTCCAAGAAAACAGAAAAGCTCTGATTGGTAGCATCTGCTGAGTTCTGTAGTTTAAATATTCCCACCGTGGCTGAGTTCAAGCTACCAACACCAAGTCACTGAACACAGAGTTGGAAAGAGATATGAACCGAGTCTCAGTCACAGTGCTATTTCCTCCGTCAGCCTTGCAGCCTAAAGTATTGTGCATTCATTTGTTCATTCACCCATTCAAAAAACTTTTTCTTTTATTATACTATGAATGTGAAGAAGGTACCCATTAAATTAGTTCTTTATTACCAATCAAATGCCCTGTTGGGTTTATTACAAAATAATATTATTTTTCCAGCACTGTCCCCCAGAAGTTTCTTGGGACAAGACAAATAGAGTGGTGGCTTTTCTTCCTTCAAATAATTCACTTACCCAAGTCAGACGAGATGATCTGCTTCTCTTGAGTTAGAAATTCTCTCTAACATTCTAAGCATTTGGGAAAGTGGCACCAGAATAGCCTTGACTATAAAACCCTAAATTGCTTTATCATAGAAGATTTACAAACCAATGCAAAAGAAAAAAAAATCAACTCTAGAAAATGCTTACTTACTATAATATTTTTTCTCTGCATTGGTATATTCAAGATATATGTGGCTTCTGAAGAGTATGGGCTTTGGAGCTTAATTGCCTGGATTCAAATCACTCTACCATTTATTAGCTGTGTGATCTTGGACAAATTACTTAACCTCTCTGTGCTTTGATTTTCTCACTGTAAAATGGAGTTCATGATAATAGTAGTAGCTGTTGTGAGAATTGAGTAAATATATATATAGCACCTAGAACAATATATAGGTAGTTCCATATAACTGTTAACAGTTATCATCAGCAAACAAAATCAAGGGTTTCTTGAATGTTGTCTAAGCATGTCTTTCCAGCAAGGTGGTGCAGCCCTCAATGTCTTATTGCAGTCCCCCACAGTGCCTAACACACAGTATGACTTTCATAAAATCTTATAGAATAAGCAAATGAAGTAATTAATTGATTAAATGTGATTGGATCAATGTGACTCCAAAACATTCTTGCCACAAATAAGCCATTTGGTCTCTCATCTGGATCCTGGGCACACTTTATGTCTCCATAAGCCTCTCTGAGGGTAAAGAAAGTGATCAAGACTAAGTACCTGGAGTAATTTGTCAGAGCTGTTAACATGGATTTATGTTCAAGAATGTTTATCATATAGGGCCAGCCGGTTGCATAGTGGTTAAGTTCATGCACTTGGCTTTGGCAGCCCAGGGTTCACAGGTTCGGATCCTGGGCACAGACCTACACACCACTCATCAAGCCATACTGTGGCGGCATCCCACATAGAAAAAACAGAGGAAGATTAGCACAGATGTTAGCTCGGTGCCAATCTTCCTCACTAAAAAAAAAAAATCTTTATTATATATAAGCAAGAAAAAATGAAAACAACCTAAATGTTCAACAGTAAGGAAAAGGTTGAATAGAATATGATGTAACCATTAGACATTTATGTTTTCAATAAGTATTTTTAACATGAAAAAAAGTCCTAATTGTAATAACTGAAAAAAGTAGCATATAAAATTGTATAAACAATATAATCCCAATGTTTGTCTTTTAAAAAATGTGTTTACTTTAGAGAAAAATAAAAAGAGACCAGAAATATACCAAAATCATAACAGTAGCTATACCTGATTGGTGGTATTAGGGTGATTCGTTTTCTTCCTGATGTATTTCTATGTTTTCTAAAAAAGATAAAAAGAAAAGATGAGATAGATCTGGAATTAATGTCTCAGGAATGAAATTGTGTGTTCCTAAATGAATATAGATTCACTGACCTAACCACCTCTGTGGATCAGCTGTCAGCCACCTACATATCCACCCAGTCTGAGATTCGCCACTAACCATCCCCAGCCCACACCCAACCCCTCAAAGTGTCCCAAATCTGTCATGACAGTGTAATCTATGTTTTGCAAATATGACTCCAATATCCAGCTATTTGGAAGCATCAATGATTACCTTAATTTTTCACACTCCTTTCAGATGCCTGGCGTTGTGTAAATACAGTCAACCTCACGTAGACATATTTCCAGCTATTAAAAACTGAGCACGTTGTGTTATCTCCTGCCCTTGAGGTGCCTGATGCAAGGGAAGCATGATTGAGTACCTTACCGATAAGGCTGAACAAATATGTCTTTCGAAATAGGCTATAGGAAAAGCCCAGGTTGGAGATGTGCGATATACGTTAAAATCTAGCCAAATTTGGGTAAAAGGTGGGTCTCAATTTAGTGAAGAATGAGTTCTAGAATATTTAATAGAAGTCATTCTATTACTCTCAATCTAAATGAGTTTGAAGCCCAATACTGTGAGTCGAAATCGAGGTCTGAAGTAGATAATTGGCTCCTGCTTTTAGGAATAGGTAAGAATTATTTATAATGAGCATACCAGTCAAGTATAATTTAGTCCTTCTGATGTGTTTGAAACAACTTATTCAAGATACTGAAAAAGCAACTTATTCCCTTAAGTAGTGTCATGTTTAGCAATCTTATTTTTATTCTTAATTTGCTTACATCTACCTCTCCTCAAGGCAATCTCAAGCCAAAGCCTATCTAAAGCATCATAAATTTCAAACTGCTGAGTTAAATCAATATGGTTTTATGGTACATCTTTTTTAAAAAAAGAGGAGAAAGAGGCATAACGTAACTCAATGTAGCTGAAGAAATGCACAGAAGTTATTTCTGTCTTAGCTCCTTCGCCACGGATGGAGGAACCAAGCAGAAGCTCTATTTTCATTCATGAGGAAAATCTCACAGCAGCAGACGCACTGTGGGACACACAGCCCAAGCAAGAATAAGCGGGAGAGCAGCTTTAGTGGCTCCTGAAATATATTAGGGGAGGAAATCGCTAATACCAAGAAACTCTTGACTGTGAACCAAAATGTGTTATCTCTGTTAGTATGTCATTAATTTCATGGAAATAATTTAGTTACATCACATTTGTTAAGCACCCCTTCCACCTTCTCTATTTTATTTCTCTGCAGCATGTGTCACTAGCATGTTATATATTTTACTTTTTTATTATTTTTATTGTCTGTCTCCCCCAGTTAGAATGTAAGCTCCATGGAGGAATGGATTTTTGTTTGGGGTTTTTTTGTTTTTCATTTTTTGGTCTTGCTATATGCATTTAGAATGTGCCAGTACATTGGAGGTGCCCCCAAAATATTTGTTGAATGAATCAAGCTCTTTCATAATCAAGGGCACATCCCTGAGATATCTATGGTCATATAGAAGAGGCACTGGATTCCAAGTCCGAAGTAAGTAGCACTTTGTTTGGTTCATGTTAGACAATGATCAGTTTTTGGGTAGATAGATGAATAGACAATGAATGGATGTTATATTGGTAACTGTCCTTATCTGTAAAATAGGGATAATAATTCATCAAGAAAACAATGTGAAAACAGTTACTCAGTAACTCTTTTGTCCTGTAGCTGATGTAGAGGAAGCAGGAACAGGGCAGTTAAGAATCCCACATAAGACGAGGAAAGAAATCGTTTAATCTCTGGTGTGAATGAGAGGAGACAGGAATTTGGGTAGAAGTGTACATTTTTATTCTGTCTTGTAGTGCTGCCAAGTCAAGACAGTGTTTGAGAAGAGAGGCAGGCAGGAGGCAGCCAAGTGGAGCAGGTGAGTGGGCTGCCAGCTTCCAAAGAGACACCAGTGAAAACCAGCCTTCAGTCTCACTTCAGTGGCCTCCTTGAACTGAGAGTCATCCAACTGTCAGGCGAGGTGATGAAAGCCCTTGATAGACACTCTCAATCTTAGTTCTGGTCATTAAGTCTCAAAGGTAATCCAGCCCCAGCATTGTTGTTCTAAAGTTTGTCCTTTTTGCTACAAGAGATAAAGCCTTCAGCTTTCTCATTCCTTGCAGAGCGTTCAGATTTGCCGTGTGGATGGCTTGCTCAGTTAAAGCCGAGAGCTTCTGAGTGCAGCACCATCTGCCTTGGGGTGGGGAGCAGGGAAGGGCACCTCTGAGCAGATCCACTGTGTGTCCAGATAGCTTGGGTCACTGATGTTCTTGGAGTCATTTCTGCCATGAGAAACCAGAGCTGAGGGGCAGTAATTAGCCCAACTTGGAGCAAGGGACCCTGACTCCCTGACTTTCATAGTTGGCCACTCCCCATGCTGGAGACTGTGTCCTGGGAAAACAGGCCAGGGTGAAGGCACAGAAGAAAGCCATGGCCCAGCAGTGAGATGAGACCTGGGCCCCCCAAAAAGTAGCAGGCAGGTTTGGGAAGATGTTCCAGGGCCTGGGGACACAGCTCTTCCCAAAGAAATCAAAAATACCCATCGATAGCTAATTGGGTAACCTGGCTGAGAAAGGAGTTTTCATCTTGCTGTTGCTGCCTCAGGTTTGGGGATCTCAAAGTGCCCCAAAGCTGTACCTAATGCTGTGGTATGCACAAGAAAATCCCCTTGTCTCAGGACTTCAGCCCCTCCTGCATTTAGAATTTCAAGAGAAATTTTCTTCCTACCAGTAAGAGGCCTCTGTTGGCCCCCTCCCATCGTTATTTTGAGTGTTGGTTGCTCTAAATCTCTGTTGCTGCCGGGTCTATGGGGAGGCTGGACCGTACACAACCTTTCAAACCAAGCCCCAGTATTAGGAGCTGTCAGGAAACCCCAAACATGCCTTTCTCCCAGAGCTCTGCTAACACAAGGTCTTCTGTGTTAGGAGAGGCCTTTCCTACCTCTGTCTGTAGGAATGGTAAGGCTGAACAGATGTCCCCAAACAGAAAGGAACTGAGCGTGGAGTTGTCTGGTTTCCCACCTGTGATTGACCGGGAAACTACATCTCTTAATTTCCAACATAAAACAACTCCCTCTGGCATGTGGCAGATCTGTGGCTCAAAAAATAGTTATTTTCTCCACGTCTTTTCGTGGTTGTCATTCCAAGGAACAGCCCATGGTAATGAATGTGCCACCCTAATTTCCGCATGATCACCTCTGTCCTTGAGTCTCTTTGATGCTAAAATCTTAACCTTGGGAGCAGTGGCTGGCACTGGAGTAAACCAGCCAGGTGTGGAAGGCAAGTGGAGAGAGAGTGGATATAAGGGAAAGATCTGGAAACCACTTTGAAGTGAGGTATGCATATGATTCGATCCCTAACTAATCCCATTGTTCTGGCAGCACAACTGAGACCTAGAACAAGGAGATGAGGAGGCCCAAAGCAGGTTCCAGGGAGTGGGCTGCTGGAGCTGACTTGAGTTTGGACCAGAGACGGGAGATGTACTCCACGACACCATTGGATTTCCTCCACCCCATGAAAGGACAGAGGACCCAGGCACTAGACCCAACTATGGGAATTTTTCAGTCCAGAGTGCCAGCTACCAACAGGAAAGGGACTCGCGGTTTCTCTCAGGGTGTGCACAATAATGTGGACCCCATCCCTTCTCCCCCTCCCACTGCTCACTCCAGGGTTTCTGTAGAAGTAACACATTGAGGTTATCATATCACAAGCTCAGCCAGGTTTCTCCCCAACTCCACTCTGCCCACCCCACTAGGATCCCATAGTAAGAGCTACCATTCACTGATGTGACCCATGTACGTAATAGGTGCTTAACAAATATTTGCTAAATGAATATACTTAATGAACTCTTCCTATGCATCAGTCACTGTGCTAAGAACTTTACAACTATTATTTAATTCTCACGAGAACCTTGTGAAGTAAGTATCAATCTCATTTTTCAGATGAAGAAATTGAGGCTGAGATATTGAGCAAATTAGTCAAGATCCCATCACTTGGTGTAAAAGGAAGTTAAATCTGGATCCCTCCCAACATCGTCGAAGACCGAGCTCTTAGCTACAACTTTTTACTGCTTCTCTGCCCCATCATTCTTTGGGTGCAGGAACAGGAACTAGAGCACATGAAGGAAGGAGGGACAAAAGCGAGCTGAATTTTCACACCCCCAACCCTGGCAATGGCCACTTGGAGCTGGATCTGGGTTCAAGAGGCCCAGAAGAGGCTGTCACAGGCCTATTTCCAGCTCAGTGACCTATTTCCTTCAGGTTCTGCCAATTAAGGTACTTCCTTCCCCCTTCTCTGCCTCTTGGACCCATCTTTCAGGAGAATTAGGTTGGAAGGGGTGGTCCCTGGAAGTAACATTTCAAATTATATTTCTCAGATGGAGGAGAATGTCATCGATAATACCCTATCATTTCGTTTACCAGGTTTTTTTTTTTTTTTTGAGCAAGATTGGCCTTGTGCTAACATCTGTTGCCAATATTCCTCTTTTTTCTCCCCAAAGGCCTTCTAGTTCTTCTATGTGGGAAGCCGCCTCAACATGGCTTGATGAGCCATGAGTAGGTCCGAACCCCAGGCTGCCGAATCAGAACACGCGAATTTAACTGCTACGCCACGGGGTCCGCCCCTCGTTTACCAGGTTTTTCTCATCCAGGATGGCAGGCACAGCAGCCTTTAAGTCCTCCAATCTGCAGTATCTCACTGTTTGTGTGAGCGTGTCCCTTCAGGGTAGATTAGCCGAATATATCCAAGGGATAATCGTGGGATTATGCCAGCAGAGCTTTTAAACTTATCTCCTTGTGGAACAAGTTGATTCAGCATATACCATGTGACACCTTTGGGTGGGAATGTTCTACAAGGAGAAGGGGCCGCCCATCCTGGTACTTTCACACCTTGAGTCTCCAAGACTAATAAATCAAGTTCCCCTTCAGTCTTCTGGGAAATGTAGCTCATGTGGGCCTTCACCGGTTAGATCATCCACAAAATGGTATGGATCAGGAGTGAACTGGAAACGGAGCGTTTCCAGAAGCTATTCAGTTTATCAGTGTCATTCGCTCAACCAGCATGGCCTTAGTGCCTGTCCCATGAGCAGTCTGGAAAAAGGTGCTAGGGAATGTGTAAAGAAATGTAGGACCCTGCCCTCAATGTCCTTTTCATCCAGTCTGGGAGACAACCATGCACATACCACGTGAGGCACACAGGCAGGGACAAGTGTCAAGTAAATATCACAGGCTCTGTGGATTGGAAGCATTCAGGGGCTGAATTAGCCTTCTAAGGGCTGGGTTGTCTGGGAAATCTTGGGGAAAAGGTGGAAACCACCCAGTGACTTGCGGGATGGCTTGGAGGGGTGGTGAAGGGAGGAGCAATGGGGAAAGTGTACATGTAGGACAGGAGAAAGCTCATTTGTCTGTCCTTCATCCCAACCCAGGTGACTGAGACAGTCACCGGCTCTGACTGGCAAACTCAGCAGGGCAACTGCTGAGCGCATAGGTGGTCCTACTTTCATCTCTATGACATTGTATACCCAAAGCAGCTATACAGGCTGCTGAGTTATGTCTTTTAAGCCAACCCTCAACTTACACCATGAGCTCACCTTCTGATCTGCTTTGTGAAAAATTATTGTGATATTTCCAATCCTGCGCACAGCATTTTTATGATAGAAACAAAAATCATTTCTGGCTCAAGTCTTTTAGGTCCCCAAACCCCACACATTACCAATATTGTTCCTTTTCTGAGTGTCTTGGATTCATTTATTTTTTCTATTTCATAACCTACCTTCTCCCAAGCATCCTCACCTTCGAGGCTCATTGCATGTAGATTACTGGGACCTGTCCCACTGCCCCCAGCTGCTCTTTATTATAACTCATTCATTAAAAGTTTTGAGACTGTGCACACCTTTGACCCACTAACTCCATTTCTCAAAATGTATCATAACTTAACTTTCCTCTTCTATTTGTTCTGTTGTTTGTTGATCCAGTGTGTATCAGGAGTCCTGCTAGATGCTGGGGCCATAAAATGATAAGACAAGCCAGGAGCTCGAGGCCCTGCATGGAGCTTATGGTCTAGGAGGTTGTTTGTTTTCCCCTAAGTCCAGATTTTTTGGGGGGGCTCTTGCACAAGACATAAATGTAGTACTCTCGGAAAGAATATACAGTCACTGTGTCATGCCATAAAATAAATGCCTATTGACCAGGGAGCAGACACAAAATGACAGGTGTAGACAGAATGAGAAAGAAAATTATTCCAGGTTAGAGATTTTCAAACTGAGTACCACACCCTAAAAGTCTCAGTGGTGGGGTAGTGTGGGGTGGGGGTGGTGACGCCCAGCAGAAGGAGGAGGGGACAGTTCATCCATGCAACACATGAGGACTCTCATGTCCCCAGCTCCCCCACCCACCAAGCAGTTCACCTTGTTACTTTGGGGCTTCCTGGTAAGATTCATTGGAACAGAATGTTCTGTGACTGAAAAGGTTTGAAAACCACAAGTTGTCTCAAGTTTCTATTTTTAGTCTGGAATTCTTCCAGACTGAGGGAATTTTTTTCCAAATTCCCTTTAAATCCTCTAGCTTTTATGTTTAATTAATGGGCTTTAATGATACCTGATACGTGTTGGATGTGTAATTAATGGGCAATGATAACATGGGCAAAATAAGTAACAAAAACTCATAGACCATTCAAACATGCTAGAGACTAAAAGCCTTAAAACAATTTTGTACAATATGTAACAGGAGGAGTGGGGACTAGTTCAGTTAGGAACATATCAAAAGCAACAACAAAAATGTAAGCAGTTTTAACAATTAGACATGAATTCCCCATGGTGTCATTTGCTATTTTATTTAATATTTGCTAAGTTCTCACAATGTGCTGGAGAATAATCTCTTTTCTCTAACTCTCTTTAACACCTGAACTAACAGATTTTATATCTAAACTTTCATTATTCACATACCACCATTGTGATGATTTTTTTTTCAATATCTGCAAGGCCACTTGTACTAGTAAATATTTTATTTAAATAGATTCATTTTGTATTTAAATAAATTTATTTTAATAGAAAATTTTATATCACTTTCCATAAACAGAAGACCAAAAACACTTGCCAAAAAATAGAAGGTTACTGTAACAATAAATTCATAATAATGAAAATAGTAAATATTTTCCTATCTGTATGCCACCTAAAATCCCCTCTGGTTCCATCAGGGTAAGGTTATCACATTTTGGGAAACATTGTTTTAACTCCTACCACCATAGTACTCAGCTGAGAAATCATCAAGTAAGTATAACTTGTCTTTATTCCCTCCCACCTCATCTTACAGTCCCTCTTCTACCCACACTCACATCCCCCACTCTCTTCTAAGGACTTACTTTCCTCTAAGCTAGCTGACAACTAATAGTTGATCATTATTAATGTTATAAATCTCCTATTTTTGCATATTGATGAGACAATTTTTCAAAACTTAATATCAGAACTCTATTCGAATTTTAGACATAATGTAAGAAAATTATACCATTTGGTTCAAATCACATACATTAGGTGATCTACTAACTACCTACTCATAAACCAGTCCTCCTGCCTCCTCACAGGCTCGTATTTAGATTTCCCCAAAACATGGCAATTTGCCCAAGAATGCATTAAAGCCTTCAGGATTTGACAGATATGGTCTTTTCAGATTGTGATGATTAGTAGCAAAAGAAATACAGATAGACCACCTCATTAGCATACACCTTATTGTAGTCACACCTATAGCTATATTCTCCCCCCACCCCCACTCCCTCCACCTGGGAAAGAGGGAGGGGAAGTTGATCATAGGGTCTGAGTGTTGAATTTACATCACTGATGGCGACTGTCATTGCATTTTCTCCCTCTCACGGTCCAGAGTTCTTCCCTCTCTTGCTGCTCACCAGGAATTCATCCTCCTGTGAGACTTTGGAAGATTTGGCGTAGATCAGGTTTCCTGGAAAGCAGACTCTGAGATGAGATCCTGTGCAGGAGGCTTATTGAAGAGTGGACTCAACCACACCTGTGGGTGGACGAAGGCAGCAGGATTGGGCAGGAGAGCCTGAGCGCTGCTGTGGTCACAGCAGAGGCCTTGACCAGCCCTACAGGAGCTAGGACTGGTTATCGCCTTGTGTGGGAATATTTTTCCCTATTTGGTGGTCAATGAGTGTTCCTTTGTAATGTTTAAGCATGTACATCAGTGGCCCTCAGGTTTCAGTATTTCAGGCTCCACAGGGAAGGTGTCAGGTCCTTTTGCTGCAGCACGAGAGGGGTGCACGTAGGCCAATCGCTGCCTGAGCCACCTGCTAGCCGTGCTAGCCATGAGGGACCGATGCACACTAGTGGAGCTGATTTTGCTCTGTCTCTTCTCTCTGTATATGAATAAAAGCATTGTTCCATCCAGGGCTGCACTGTTATGTGTTTTCCTTGGTGACTCTGATACCAAGATGCAGTGGGCAGAGGTTTGGACTTCTGTTCCTGGTGGCTGGCATTGGGATGGTCTTTGCTATCCTTCATGGAGTTGGAGTCCTCCCCTGGCCCTGGGAACGGGTGCACCATGTTCTGCTCAACATTTTGCAGTACTCAATGTCGGGGGTGTGGGCAGTGATGAGGAGATAGTTCACGTTGGACTCCAGTACTAAGAGCAGGGTAGAACCCTGGTCATCGTCTTCAATATGGTTGACTGGAGGTAGTTGCCATGAGGCCTATTTAAACTAGTTCCTCCAAATGGGGCCAGAAATCCTAGGAAGGTCCAGTAGGGGCACTTAATAACCTTTAGTGATGGCAGCAAGTCAGGCCATATGATCGGAGTGAGCCACCTCCTCTCGATATGTTTCTCCCAAATGTTAGGATGTGCTGTCACTTCCAAAAGGGAGACAATCCTTGTGTGTAGGGAGGGAGAGGGAGGTGTTTGATTTTGGGTAGAGACGGTGGGCCATTCACAGCCCTCCAAGGAGACTGAGCAATGCTGCTCAAAGGGCACAAGGAACTGCGTCAGTCCCTCATCCTAACTGGATGTTTAACTGGTGACTTCAGTCAGAGGTGGGTCAGAAAAGCTCTCCGTGACTGTGGGGTCAGAGTGACAGGTGTTAGCACAGCTCATCGCGTAGTTACTGAGCGCTCGCCATGTACCAGGCACCATGCTATGTCCCTGCACGTATCCTCTCATTTAATTCTAACAAGCACCCTCTGAGGCAGATCAGATTATTCTCTTTTTACTTACAGAGATCAAAGATCAGAGAAAGCAGAGAACTTGCCATGGACTCAAAGACACACACCTCGTAAAAGGCACAGCCAAGACTTGAACCCAGGTGTGTCAGGCTCCAGCCCATTTCTGTTGTTGATTAAGAAGCCCCAGTTCTCCTACTGCCACCCTGGTGCCACTGTACAGTTGTCGTTTCACATAAAAGGGGCAC